>NW_026696579.1:0-31433 GCF_030435755.1 Ochotona princeps
TTGAACGAAAACACAGAAATAATAGCAGACTAACAACGCGCACAACAAATGAAGCACCAGTGGCAGCAGTAACACGAAGCAGCACACGTCGTCAGAAGAGGAAACAGCAGCAGCGCTGCATGTCGTAAATCACCATCTCCGCTACCACAGAAGGCAGCCGCAGCAAAAACAGCCGCAGCAAAAACAGCCGCAGCAAGCCAGCAGCTAAAGCAGCATCACCCAGTTCAAACAAATCGAAAGCACAGCAAACATATGTACTGCACAAGCGTACCTATCACCAGTAGTACTGCTACCACTACACGAGGGGCGCGCAGCAACAAAAGTAACGGCAGCACGAGCAGTAGTGCGACTACAAGCACAAGCGGCACGAAAGGAAATGCAATGCAGCATTGAACCGCAGTTGCAGTGTTACCAGCCACCCACGCGTGCACTCCAACCATTCCTAGCAGTCGTAGGAGCGATACCAGGGATCCATCGGAGAAAACAGCAAATTAATATAAGATATATGTGCGACGTACTACCACACTAAGCCACAGCAGCAGCAGCAGAACGACCAGCAGCAGCAGCACACGAACAGCAGCAGCAGCAGCACGACCAGCAGCAGCAGCACGACCCAGCAGCAGCACTAGTAGTAGTAGCACGGCACTAACCGAGAAGTAGCTGCATTGGTTGTAAGCGTGAAACAGCCTCGGCAAGAGTACGATCACGGTGAACTTGCAGCGAAAGAAGCAGCACACAACGTACGTGCTACGTGATACATACTTGTATGTACAAAACATATGTACTGGTACACATGAAAGCAGTAACAGCAGCCGCCGTACATCCCGGCATGAGCAACCAACGTAACAGCCGCAGCACTGGCTCTAACTACAGCAGAGCCGCAAAAGCACCGCACAACGAAGACGGCAGCATTGGAAAGTTAGCAGCATGCATGGAAACGATTTCAGTGACTTAGACGAACACCTGTAAATGTAAAACCGTGTCAAGAGCTGCGCAGCAGAAGCGATACCAACCGCTGCAGCAGCAGCAGCAGCAGACGCAACACGGGTAAACATGTCATAGTAAAATGTAGTAGTAAAGCAAGAGCGGGCTTGCACACGCGTAGCGACACACATGCTGAAGGGAGAGGGAGGAACCCAGCGGCATCTCTACTCTAAAACAGCGTACCAATAGCAGCTACGCCATCAGAGGAACATCCGTACTGCGCCGAAAATTAGCAGCATCTCTTTCACGAAAGTGTAATAGCCATGTTTCACGGAAGCAACTACGCCGATGCCCGCAGTAGCACCAGCAGCAGCGACAGCAGCGCCAGCATCAATACCAACACGCGTATCACCATTGTAAGAACAATAACATCAGCACCAACAGGGGAAGCGACAGCATCCCAGTGTTGTAGCAGCAGCAGCAGCATTTCAATTCTAGCATCAGCAGCAGTAGCAGCATCTCAATATTAGCAGCAGCACCATCTCGATATTAGCGGCAGCGGCATCTCACTATTAGTGGCAGTAGCAGCAGCAACATCTCAAAATTAGTAGCAGCAGCAGAAGCACTATCTCAGTAGTCGCGGCAGCAGCACCAGCGTTTCAGTAGTCGCTGCAGCAGCAGCAGCAAGGGCTTCTCAATAGTAGCGGCAGCAGCATCTCACTATTAGCTGCAGCAGCACATCCCTAGTAGCGGTAGCTTCAGCAGTAACTCATCAGCAGCAGCTGCAGCAGTGTACCAATAGTAGTGGCAGCAATATCACCTCATTTACAGCAACACAACAAGGTTAGTAGCCAGCTTCAAATACACGCGACGTTATGTGGAAAATAGACGTATTGTGTGCGTGTCTGTACGTATGTAAGGCTGTAGGTATGTGCGCGTATAAAGATGTGTGGATGAATGTACGTGTGTATGTGTGTGTGTGTGCGTGTCAGCATGTATGTATGTACGTATATATGTATATGTATGTGTATGTGTATATGTGCATGTATGGATGTATTTATCAGGTAGATCTGTAGGTAAGTGTGCAAATGTACAAATATACGTATATGCATGACAGATATATTCTTATATGTGTGTGTATGTCTGTTTCTTTCTCTTCCTCCCTGTATCTGTAGATGTGCAGACACGAATGTGTATGTTTTGTGCAGCCACATGGATACGTATATATGTACGTAACTATGCATGTATAAGCGTGCACACGTATATGTTATACGTGTATGCATGTATATGTAGGCGTATATGGGCGTATCTATGGATGTGAACTAGTATGTGTAAATATATGTGAAACGATTGTAAATATCCGTGGACGTATAAGTATACATATGTATATGCATGCGCGCTTGTACGTGTATATGTATATATATATATATACCTCCATATACATATATGGGCATAGACATATATATATACATATATATACGTACATATGCAGGCACATATATATATATATATATAAATATTTGTGCGTATACATATATACATATATATTTATACATATATAGATAAGTATGAGGCCTTAACTTACATCGAGCAGGTTTTGGAGATGTGCTGACTCTTGCCGCAGCCAGACGCTGAGCAAGTCTTCTACGATTCTTTTCGTCTGCTTCGGCGACGAGGTGGTCATCTCGGCTGCTAGTACTTACTGCTGTGGGATGAGAACCAGTTGTATTTTTAAAGTCGTCTCTTCGCAGAAGATCTCCTATTTCTGCCACATTGCGGAGACGTTGACTACTAGCGTTATTCTCATTTTCTGCGTCTTCGGAGTAATCTTCCAGACGCTCGAATATCCCCGCGTTCCCATCATAACGTCCATCAACTTCACGTCCTCCTTCACGTAATCCTCTGCCCTAATAATAATTCAAAAACACATATATACACACACACACACAAACATATACATACACATACACACATATACAAATATACGCACAAGCCTATATGCATACACGCACACATTTATATCTCTTATACACTTACGTACACAAATACATACACACCAGGTTTTTATATATATTTGTATATATGCAGACGTGATATGTATACAGACACACATACATACACGTTCACAGAGCTTCACATAGACGCTCAGACATCCACTGATACACATATACAGTGGACTACACATACACACATACAAGATACACACACAGAAATGCACATATAGGATGCACAGCATATTCACGCCGCTCACACTCCCTCTTCTTCACTTACGCACTCGGTTTGTCATATACTTCTGCTTTCACCAACACACGCACACGCAAATACAGATAAACCGATACACACTTATCTACACATATATATATGTAGAGAGAGAGAGAAATTTGGTACCTAAACATATATTCAAGTGTATATACATACATGATAGACGTACAACATTGTGGGTACCTAGACATACATATATATATACGTACATAAACGGAATAAAATCTCGAAAAGGAAAATAAGGATACATATTTATATAAACCACATACACCGATATATGTGAGCTGAATAGGTCAAGATTACACGGAAGTATACATACATATGAATATGTATATATATCTATATTTGTATACTGTGTATATGTAGACAGATACATATAATTATATATTGAGGACATGTGTGAAGATATATATCACCACGTACAGTTACTGTGTTCAAGCGAAGTAGTTAGGTATGTATTTACAGGTCCATACGTCCCAGAGTGTGTGCATCCTTACTTTCAATATAGAATCGTGTTTTTTTTTTCAGTCTAGTTTTTCTCGTGTTCCTCTGTTTACGCGTGATTGCGTCACCTCATCAGTACAGCCGCACAACCTACACAAGGGCTTTCCATCGCGCAGACTCCCCGACCAGCAAGACACCTCATGTTCCTACTAGCATATACAGACGTTTGCTAATCATACTGCACTTAGTCATCTGCAAGACGTAAGAGGAACGCGCGCGACAGAAAGAGAGAAACACATGGGGAATATATATATATACAGAGAGAGACAGAGAGAGAAAAGAGGAAGAAAAAAAAAGAGACAGAGAGACCCACCCCAGGAACAAGTTAGCGGTAGGAGAGAGAGAGAGGAGACAAGAGCACCAAATAGAAGAGAGAAAGAAGAGAAAAAAGAGGATCAAGTGTCAGAAGAGTGGGGGAGCTCAGAGAGAGCAGCAGCACTGGCAGTAGTGCGAGCAGTACTAACACATAAAACAAAGGAGAATATACACATGAGATATATAACGGCATCATGCGTCAGTTGCATAGAAGCAGCCGATGCAAGCATCAATTCTATCAGTATTATTCGCAGTTGAAGGTCTGTTTCAGTAGCAGTGGTAGTTGGCGTAGAGCAGCACGTGTAGTAGTAATATTAGCGACTGACGTAGTAGTAGTAGTAGTAATAGCAGTAGTTGTTGTTGTAGAACTGGTACTGATACTAATAGTATAGTAGTAGTAGTAAATGTTCTAATACTAGAACTAGTACTACCACTGCTGCCAACAGTAGTATAGGACCAACAGTATAAGCAGCACTGTGAAGTTAACAAGGCGCAGCAGTAGCAATAGTAGCAGCAGCAGTGGTAGTAGTAGTAGTAGTAGTGGCAGTTGCTGTTGCTGCCGCTGCGGTTGGGCAGTAGTTCACAAGTCGTATCAGTAACAGTAGCGGAAGACGAGAGTAGAAGCGAAGCATCGCTCGCGATATTACCAGTAGTTCTACTAGTTGTGTTTGTGTCAGAAAGAGTAGTTGTATTTGAGCAACATAGTAGCGCTTAGGAGGCACAGTCATACTAATACTACCAGTATTAGTCATAGTGATTGTAGTAGTTGTTGCTTTGGTATTAGTAGTAAACTTGAGAGTAGTACACGAATGAAGTGGAAACGTTGTAGCGTGGACGCACTAGCACCCTCTACAGCAGGACTAGTTGTTGTGGAGGTGTTATCGTAATAGCCGTAGTAGTTGTAGTTGTAGTAGTAGTACTAGTACTACTGTTGAACTGATAGTAGCTGTTCTCGTACAGCAGCCGAACGAAAAATACGAGCACGATCGAGGTTGTGCTATTGTATGGCAATTTCTTAACGAGCGAGTTCACAACAATAACTGCTATGACTGTGCTACTAGCCATAGTAGTACCATGGACGGTAACATTAGCGGTGGTAGTACTGTATATTAAAGTGCAATAGTAGTGGTATTAGTAGTAGTGACATTAGTAGTAGGGGAATTAGTAATATCACTAATAGAAATACTAGTGTTAGTAGTCGTTAACAGTAGTAATGGTAGAAGTAGTAGTAGTCGCTGTTGTAGTAAGATTACTCGTAGCGAGCCACGCGCAACAGTAGCTGTAGGAGTTCCTGCAGTGGAAGTAGTCTTACGACCATTACTAGTTGCAAGTATCACGTCTCCTACTACAACTACTTCTTACAGCAGTTGTAGTAGTTGTACTGCCAGCGTAATAGTAGTAGTAGCAGTAGTAGAACAGTCAGTAGCAGCAGTGACAGTACTAGTAGCAGTATTAGTAGTGAGATTAATTATAGGAAAACTAGGAATAGTAGTACCAGTACTAGGAGTAGTAGAGGCGAAGGCGCCTATGTGATGATGAAAGCATATCAGCAGCATGAAGAAGCTCTGCCCTACACTCCCTGAGAGTAGACACGGCACAAACAGTCGGCACAGTGTGGAGGAAGGCCCGATACGGCATGAAACACACGTTTGTTCGGAAAATTACAAACGACTCAGCTGTGAGCCCCCCATCCTCATTTTTTCGCTTTCTCTGTTCCCGCTTCTTTTTCTCCACCGCCCGCTGCCTAATCACTATATGCCCTTGCATACTAACGTGAGCCACACACACAATAAAGCGGGGCGACAGGGGGAACATCGATACATATTAGTAGTTTCTTTAGTACAAGCAGTACTACTAGTAGGAGTGTAGTAGTTGTTGTAGTAGTAGCTTTATTATTATCATTATTAGTATTATCATAATCCCAGTGGTAGTCTAATACTAGTAGTAATATTAGTAGCATAGTAGTAGTGGTAGTAGTAGCAGTAGCAGGAGCACTATGAGTACTAGTAGTAGTTATATCAGCTCTGCCTACCCTCTTCACTGTGGTAGGCCTCTTGAAACCACTTCGTTTCTCATAATGTGTATGAGCAGTTGCACACGGTAAACCCTTATATATATTTCTTTACGAGAACATGGAAAACGGTCTGTATCCCAGTGTTGTGTTACCTTCTGCTTCCGCCCCTTCGAAAGGGAAATAGAACGCTCGTCCGTCATGTCCACGTCCGCCATGGCTGGTTTCTCCATCTGCAGAAAAAGAAGAGTCCAGCTTCGCTTGGTCGAGTATTGTCGCTGCAGTGTTGCACGTCCGCCCAACCCCTCCCGGGGTTCTACTACTACGCGGGCGAGATACTGGTGCTGCTGCAACTGCTGACGCCAGTGCGATATCTGCCTCTAGGGCTACTACCGCGGCAATGAGACAGACTGATATTACCCCTTTTCCCTACTGACGCGTTCTCTTCTATTCTGGCTGAGAGAAAAACCCGCAAACGCGCAGACCATGTAAGACGAGACTCTCCTAATGCTACTACGCTGCTTCTATTCTCCTCGCCCTACCACCACAGCAGCGGGCCTGGTGTTATTATACAGCCGCTGCTGGGGCACTGCTGATGCTGCTGTCGCTGTTTTGAAGAGACTTTTCTCTCGTTGTCTCCCCTCATCGATGTGCTCCGGCTGACGCTGCTACCACTACCATGTGCTGCGCCCCAAATTCTGCTCCGCCTCCGCTTTTTCGCTGTTCTGGCCCTGGACAAAGTAAGACGACAAAATTTTATTATAATGGCGTCGAGCGCGGTTTAACAGAAGAACCTGGGACGCGGTGGGGCAAGAGCGCTGATGTGGAGAAATCACTGGGTGTGTCGTGCGTGGGCATCCGACAGAGGCCCTGCTACTGTAGCTGCTAGTGACAGTGTGTACTACTGCTACCAGTACAACCTGTAATACTGTTCAGACCATTTCGCACGCTGCCCTCGTGGACGTCGTCGAGACACGGAAAAGCACAGGTGGTAAGGACGAACCCACTAGAAGTGCTGGGAGAGAAAACTACGTTGGCCACGTTCTTCAGATCTTCCGTCGACAGCTCTTCGGCTTTCCGTTGCTGCTGCTGGTGCTACACAACTGCTAACATGTACGCGGCTGTATGAGCCCTTACGCCACTACGACTCTTCCTAATGAAACCGCGACTTGTTTCTCTCGGATACACTGTATACGAAGTCTGACAGGATATACAGAAAAGAACTCTCATCGAAGGGGCACAGATTACGCATGCAGGAAAAATCCTTTTCGGCACCACCAGCACTAACCCCACCATGACACACAGCACAGAGAGGCGTGTAGACAAGAAAACTGGGAGTAGCCAATTCTCATCCTACACATAAAAGTAGTCGCGAATCAAGACCGGAACAGTTTTCTTTTTGCCGTGTAGTACGCCTTCGACCCGTTCCAGACGTTTGCCACCAACAAACAGACGTTTATTTATTTTTTTTTATACCATAATAATATATGTATTACATTGTGTAATACATTAATCACCTGCAGAAACCAGCGGAAGAGCACAATTTGTTCACCCCGGTAGGTGTCTACTAATACCTCGTCACTTTACGAAATATAACGCAGACACAAACACGCGCCGATGCAAACACGTACACCACGCTCATCGACGAAGGAGCACTGTATGCATACATGGGCCTCGGTTCGGCCTGCGAAGCGCACCTAAGGCGCAAGCACACATGAATACACGGATTTACTTTGACTCGAATGAACTCTCATATGAAGGTCGTAACATTTGCTGCCTCACGCTATTGCACAGAGCCCCAGTTTCCATATTACGGTACACGTGGGTAGCGCTGCATCAAGAAGCGGAGGCAAAAAATTAGTCTCTACCCTTGCTGGCCGGTTTCCACGCCCCGAGCGTGCCAGTGGAAGAAGCGAGCGCGATTCGAGAGGAAGCGAGAAAAGGAACACACGCACACAAGAAGATGCACACGGAAGGTCTGTCCGGGCTGTTCACTCAAGTCTCACAGATCCTCCCATGCGACAGGTTATGTACACGGGAGACATCAGGGGACGGGACAGTACGCTAAGGCACGCTCCAGAGAATATGAGCCGAAAGGGAACACAGGACGAAAAAAAAGCGAGGATAAAGGTATCGCAAATATGCACATATAGAAGGCAACGTAAAGCCGAGGCTCTAAATTACCAATCGGAAAGGAGGGGATAGGTATACGGCAGCTAAGAGAAGGGCCAGCTGCAATCAGTTGAAGTGTTTTCTCTGGCGATAAAATAAGGGCCAATTCACAAAACCGGAAAAAAAGTTGAAAATGCTGGAACGGTCGTATCAAGATAAGCAACACGGCTGGCTGCTTCCGTTTCTAGAACAACGCTTCTTCTAAATGAAGCGCGCGCACTTCTCCCCCTTCCGCACCTCTGCCCCGCTGGAAGAAATACTTTTTTCCCTGGTGTCTGGAGGACGTATCTAGATAGTCCAATATTTGATTTCGAAGAAAATTACTGGATTCACGCGAAACGGTTGTACCACGTACTGCAGAGCCCCATGAGTTAGAACGAGAGAGACTGACTGTACTACCAAGGCGCCGGGCTGGTCGCCCGCAAAAAAAGAATGAGGAGTCGAAAGGAAGACAAAGCAAAGTGCGAGTAATATGTATTCACCGTTAAGATCCAGCGTCGCTTGATTATTGGAAGAAGTGGAAAGCCGGTCTGTAACACGCACATACGCACAGCCTGTGGTGGTGGATTCCCACCTCAATCGCAGAGCATGCACACGAGAGCATCCAGTTACTGTGGCGCCATATAGAGTGAACCCTCCAGCTGCTTCTCGCTCGCACGGGTAGCAGCTTTTTCTTCCTTTTGTTAGTGAGGTTCGTTCAGTCGAAAAATTCCCCTATTATTGAGGTATGTCACGCGTGAGCAGCTCCCTCAAGATGTTCTCGCCACTGCAAGAAGAGGGTTGGCGGACCGAGTTTTCCGTGCGACTAGTTGACCATGTTCATGTCCGTTCACGCCGTTTTCAAACCGTGTCTCGGCGACCCACACGCGCTCACGCCACCTTGGACGACCTCGGCTGCTTCTCCGTAGCGTTACAGCTGCTATGCGGCACACCTACTGACTAGGCAGAAAAAACTCTTGAGAGCCGTCTAATAATCCCTAAGCGTAGAACTGGTACCAGGCCCTCAGGTCTCTCTGCGAAGAGTCGCTCCATCGCAGTACAGGTTGCTTAACGTGATGTGGGGGGGGGGGTACAAGCTCACGTGCTTCGAAGCATATCACGTATGTATTTTCGACGTCTCCCTGCCAGATCGCACCCTTTAAAATGAACAGCAGCGATGGAACGCTCTAGCAATTGCTACTGCCTCAAGCGGTACCTGACGCAAGTTTAAAATCAACGAGACTTCAGCATTGCCTAGAACGAATATCACACCGATTGACGCATGCGGACTGCTGTTGTTAGAGCGGCAGAGAAGGCGCGCAAAAGTGGCCTCGGAGGTTGATCAGTTTAAACTCCCAGTGTAACGGATATGTTCTCAGAACCGCAGTGAACCCGACTGGCCTCCTCCCTACAGTGCCTTATTATACGCATCAACCAAGGGTGGTCCGCCCGACGGTACAAGCTCGAGCGCTTGCATAGTAACGTCCTCACGCAAGCTGCAAACGGCAGCCTATGCGAGGACAGTGTTATCCTACAAGACAACGCACATTTACGCGAATATCAAGTAACAGATTGTTACAAGGTAGTCTCTCGAGATTTTCTGGTGGATTCATTGGCAGTCATGAAAGTAAAAATGACCGCAGCTGTAACGCTACAACAAATGCCACGATGGTGGTGGTGGTGCAATATCTCGCAAATTTGGTACAGCGTTTGACGTCAGAAAGGCGTTCAGTAGCCCCTTTTCATCAGTATAGAGCTCGATTTGTCAAACCTAACGAGCAGCGCCTAGCAGATCAACTGGGTGACAGCGTCACCACCACCACCACGGAGAACCACAGTGCTCACTTTTAGACTTCGTAGAATTACAGCTTTTTCTATGTGTAGGACACACCATGAAGAGACTGTCATTCATAGGCCACATCTTTACGCAGGTGCTCCCAGCGTGCGGTAAACGCTCCCTGCGTTTGGTCACTGCCCTAGATCATTTGGACGCGTCCCGGATGCGATACCCATACGGCCGCATCAGGAATTTGCTGTACGCGGTCGTGCTTAGCTGGGACTCTGAGTGCATGATTTAAATATCTTCGATGCTTTCTCGAAGTTTCCAAGCAGCGCAGCAGGGGCTCTAAAAAGAATCCGTGGACAACATTGGCGAGGTGGACTCCTGAAGAAACACGCGTAGATGTACTGCACATATACAGAACGTTTTTTGCTGCGTACTTACGATCTGCTATAAAGGCGAGCAACATACACAGTGCATCTGTTTCTGCGCGTATAAGGCGCACGCTGCACACAGGGAAAGGTTACGACGTGACTCGCGACGGGAACACTTCCTAGCATACGGAATGCATATACGCACTTTAATACAGGAACTGAGGTGCGACTAGAATAGGTTGCGTTCGGGTGGTGCGAACGATACTTGGTGTGAGACGCAAACAGCTATTGGTGCTTGGAGGCACGAAGATACCAAGACGCCCAACGGGGCAGCGATGACCGTACATACGGGGACCCGCCGAATTTCAGCTCAGGACTGGATATCTGTCTCCCCCCCACATGATACTTCAGGCGGCTCACACCTTATTATGTAGTTCAACTAGCAGCCACTCATGAGAAACACAGTATCTGCAGGATCTTAGCCCACGGTTGGATTTCAGTCCTTCCCAGCACTCAGAAGATCTTTCATGCTTGTACGTCTAGGCACGCAAATGACGCTACGGCCCGCGATTCTCGTCTTCCACCCGCTGATTTTAAGTGGTCTACTGTCCAACAAAACCCGTCGGCCACCAATTAGGATTCACAATTGCCTGGGTAGAATTTGCTTCCACACGGCCCTGTAGCGTCGAATGTACCGTCGACCATGTAGATCCATTTTAAACCTCACGTCCTCCGTGCGCCCTGTCTCTCTTTGCGAAGACATTATATACAACAAAGCTCAGGATATTTCGACCGCACATGCGCCGAGAAGAACATGAAAACAAAGGATACCAAACCCCAAGAGTACTGCATAGAGCCACGGCATCGCCCTTACTCAGGTATCGATTGCAGAAGATTACTACCAGTAAAGGCAGTACGCTATTTGAAAGGACAAGCAGCAAAACCCTCTTCGTTGGTCAGCCAAACACTGGAAAGCAAGAAATCCGAGAGCAAAATGCTAACCCATTTTACCTCTGAAGCCTCGTTTTCCTGCCACCGTCTTGAGAACGCTAGTCGCACCGACGGGTTCTGGATCTAGGTATATCCCGATTACCTTTTGCTTGCCAAACAGGGAAATGAGGAACGACTTCATACTAGTGCTTGTTTACTAAAGACTTCATTTCTGCCACAGCGGCGACCCCGTGACTCAGAGGTCGACAGCCCAGAGTCTTTATATTTTTTGTCCACGATGGCTCAACCCCCTACTATAATCCCCACCCGAAATGGCCCGTGCCAGCACACAACGCTGTAACTTGTTTCACACCCTCTATCAAACTCGGTTTTCAGCGATATGTGGGTACAGGTAGAGAGTGACGCTGGTTTTACGTGTCGCCTACATGCCCTGTATACGAATTGCGCGTTTGACTAGTGGAAGAGGCTGTGACGACCGGTGCTGCTCCAGTAACCGCGGACAGTGTAGATACCGACGCGATAGTGTAAAAGCGACGCTCGTGACTTCTCCCGTTGCAGCCGCTGGGCAGGAGGCCGGCAGTAACACGCAGCTGGGTCAGAGACGTGTTTCGGTTGACAGCGGACAGCGGAGGAACCTGCGTGCCGAGTAGGTAAGGGCGATCTTTCGTCGCACCGTCAGCTATGAAACCGCAGGTAACGAATGTGCGTCAGGAGTAACTAGGTGCCAGTATCCAGCAGTCCTGACTACCGGGATTCTTTACCCCCTCTTTCCAGCATAAGTCGTCTTTTTGCACCTACAGGCGGTACTTTCTCCTTTCACGCTCGTGATCTCTGCGAGTAGGGGCGTATAGAGGGCTTGCTAATTATATGTAGGACCGCACCCCCCATGTTTTCAAGTCTTTGAGGGGGCAGACACAATCTGAGGATACAGAGAGTTTTTTCTGTGCTCCAAATTTGACGTCCTTCCCGAACGACGAGGTGGATGGGAGGGAAAACACTGTTGCATGGCACGTTGGCACATTTCGCGTGTCTGCATCGGACGGCAAAAAGCTGCAGGCTGCGTCGCGTGGACATGGTGTGCGTCCATCGCCGGTGCTGGCCCGCGCAGAGTTGTGTCGGCACGCGAACAAGTAAGAGATATTGCTGAAATCGGCATGCATCTGTGGCGAGCGCAGTAGGAGTCATGAGTATCGAAAATGCTGTGCACGCGCATCTTGAGCAGAGGTGGTCTGAAGTGATAGGATATGTGCCGCCTGCCTCCCGTGCTGCTGCTGCTGCGGTTAGTAAGCGACAGCAGACTTTGCAGCAGTCGCAGACAGCACCATAGTCATTTTTGAAGAGTCTTGAGTTTTCTTTAGATGGGCTGAAGAGGATGGATCAGCGTCGAGGAGAGGACAGAGGAGGCCAACACCTGGGTACTCGTCTCCTATTATTCTTCTCTTCTAAGTTAACGCGTGAAGACATCGCGGAAGGCAGGAGGCCTATCAGTTTTGTCACGGAAAGAGCTGTGGAGGGATGTAGATGTGTTCTGCAGGAAGGACGATTAGCATCTCTGGATCTGCGGGGTACCTGCTTTCGCGATGACTTGTGTGTCATTCCAGTTCACTCACTGCCGAGCAGGCGTTTACGAGCGCGGAGCAGCACCTACGGGATCTCTTCTGTGAGCTTGGGGCGGTCAGATGTTCTCCTAACAGCTTCATTATTAATTCTTACACTCGTCGTGTATTCATCTGGCCGCAGTAATTTTCTATCCGTTCCCTGCAACTCTGGTGTTTCAGTACTCCCTAACGCTCTGGTCTCACCATTTGTGTTGGCTAGTGCCATGGATAACATCACACTTACAAGAAAAGAGTACCATACGCTTCCCCAGTATATCACACACGATAGTCGCAGCCCCAGAACACCCTCCAGTGAGACCGCTGCTTTTCCCGAGGTGGGTAGTCCTCATTTGGGTCTGAATGGCACTCTCAGAGAAAAGCGGGAGGAGAGAAGGTTGGCCACAACTGATTCAGAAGTGATCTCGGACCGAGCTCTGAAAAATGCTAGCGAAAACAGCCTTTCAGACGGAGAGGCGCTAAATGTTCGTCGAATAGATATCAACGGTGATCCGGCGCCTTCAAGTGATATATCATCAAGCACTGACGATATACTTGTGGGATTACAATCGCAAGTCCCTGCAAGCAGTAGTGGTCTAGTGCCCTCAGAGGAGAGTGATGATGATGAATTTTTTTTCAGGACTTGAGAGCCAACGGCGATGTGCTTCCTTTTCCATACTCCCACATCACTCGAAGGCGCCACCAGGGTCTTCACTGTATGCACTCCCATTCCGCGGACATCCGAATCCACCCAAAAAAGTGAAAGCTTCTCTACCACGCGACGGAGAATCGTCCACTAAACCTCTGCTGTCCGGTGCTCCACCGCCAACAGATCCGTTCTCAAGCAAAGCGTTACAGAAGAACTTTGCGTTGCAGGTTCACGCTTTGTTGCGTGACACCCCGCACTCTCTAGCGGAAACTCTATGGAACAAAGTACCCCGCCACCGAGAGGTCCGCCTTTGCTGAAATGGGGATGGATCCGTCGTTCGACTCTGATAAAAAGGACGACACGAGCCCCAATCGCACACGAGCGGACTCACGTGGACGAGCACCAGCTGATGAGTCTTCACCACGCGGTCGAGATCGGCGGTCGTCAGCTGAGGGAAAGCCCGGAGATCCTGCGGGTCCCCCAGCCGATGGCTCCCAAGGCAAGCCTGCACCGCGGTCAAAACGGCCGTACGGCCGGAAGGGTCATAGTTCATTACCTTCTGGTAGACGTTTCCGCAACAGCAACCGACCCAGGCGGTCGTCGCTTGGCGGATTGTTTTTTCGTCCAGACCGACATCCACGTCAAGGTCGTGAAGAAGTCTCCGCTAGTACTACGTCTGATGTTGACGAGGTGAGTGCACATGGGCAGCTGGTGTGCAACCCTATTGCAGCCCGTCCTCGTCGCCCATCTGGAATATTTACTACTGACAACCTGACCGGCGGCAGCCACGCAGAAAAGCCATGGACAAGCGCTGCAGTCACGAGCTACAGTAAAGAGCAAGAAAGTTCCGCTAAGGACAGCGATTACAGTGCGGATACAGAGGATGGCGACGATTCTGACGTCGCGTCTTCTTTTGGGACGAGCGACAGCAACGACACCCAGGTTTGTAATGGGAGCGGTGTCTTCGCTGGGGGCTGTGGACTTGGAACGAGCGGTGCGGAGGACCCCGGGGGGTAAGATCGCGTAGGGAAGGTGGACGAGTTATCTGCATCCTCACTTATTGAAAATTCGCCGTGTCTGTAGAGCTGCTACCACTCAGAGTTGCTGTTCTGTGCACACATCCTGGCAGCTGCGAAAAGGCAGTGTGCATGTACCAAACTGCAGCCTCAAGTGGTGCTGCAGGCGCTGCAGCGGCCTTTGCATACATAGTACGTGCGTTGTGTCGAGCTGTGGGTTTCAATATGCTTTATGGTCAGGCGACAAAGGCAAAGGCTCTACAGCTTACATAGAAGTTCTATTCAAGACGTACTACATGCATCTGATACGGGATGTCCGACTTCGCCGGCAGTTCGCGCTTCTCGTGCTTTCCTCTATTCAGTGGCCTATGTACACTCAATCCGGAAAGTGGCGCCGCCCGCAACTTGACAAGTGGTTCGGTCACCTGTTACAACTTGTTGATGAAACGATGTCTCTAGAACACGGCTGCGCGTTTGGCGGGATACTTCGTGAGGAAGTACGTCGAATCTAGGCAGAAGCACAAGTAGCGTAGTGTCTCAATTCTGCTTGCAGTCGTCGTTTCTGGTGGGATGGGTGCCTGTATATTATCGTTTCTGTTCCTGTTCTCTTCGTTTCAGCTAAGCGAGCTTCGCTGGATTCTACGAAGTTTCGACGACTTCGAGCGGTTTTTGAGAGGACAGAGTAGAGTGGACTTGCATCTAAGATTAATGCTGATGTATGTCCCTGGGCACCGCTTGGCGATCAATCTGAACCCTGAAACATTACAAGCGGTATATTCTGAAGTGACCACGCTTCAATTGATATACTACTATTTGTATGGTAAGATTCAACCGAAACATGGCCTGGTTGCCTCGCTTTCAACCCTGCTTACGTGCTCTATAACACGCTTCCCGAGGCTACTGCTGTGTTGGCCCAGGTGTGACACCCTCTGCCACTGTGTGCATTACTACGCTTTTCGCCCGCCTTCTCACTTCAGGGACGATTATTTGCTGCTCGCAAGTATGGTGATGGTGACGAACAGTGCGACTCCTTTCTTTACAGATCCCTTGCTTTGTTGATGATGTGTTTTTACTTCTGGCCAGAACTGAACAACTCCCATGCGACCTCGTTGCTGCAGTGGAACTACATTCAGGAAGTACACTTACGCTGGAGTATGCTTCAGCTACTGGGGATCACGCATCAGCTTGTCACGAGAAAGCCCCTAACAGGTGTTTTGATATTACAAGTGGATAAAATTGATTCGCAGGAAGAACAAGTGATCCAGCTGTTCGATCGTGAAGAGAACAGAAGTACTCAGGAGGCCTTGATGAGGTTTGAAACGACTGTGACGAGCGCTCTTACTATGCGGATTCAGATGGTAGCAAAGCATTTCAAGAAGATTCTGGCAAACGATTCCTTGTATAAGCAGGAATTTCAGCTGCCTAAGTGCCAGGTAACGGCGTTCTATCTTAAGCCTGAAGAATCGAAAAAGGCGAAACCTGCATCAAGTGGGGATGACAGAAAAACAGATGACACCTCGCTAATTCCTTCCGAAGCCATCGAAACAGGTCTCTTTGGCTTCGAAATGGACGTAAACATTGTAAAGGAGTTAAAGGACAGACTTCCGGCCGGCAGCATGTATATTCAGCTCAGTTTGATTGATCCGTGGGACTACACCCCAATATATCAGCCTCCATCGGACGATCGTAGTATCATCCCCGCCTACAGAGCGACGCAGATTTTGAAGGCAAACCTAGAACACGATCCTTCTCTGATGCGAGTGGGGATCACGAAGGTTATTTACACGACCATCGTCGATGCGTACAATAGCTTCGCTCCAAATCAAGCAGGCTATGACAACGACCGCCATCTAGTATTTCGTGTGCTGGCGCCTGAGTTCAAGACCGAAGAGGCATTTTTGGCTGGCCTGGTAGACATGGTCTCGGTGCCTTCGATGCACAACGCCGCTCCCGGAACTCTCAATCCCCATCGCATCAAGCTCATCGGGTCTGCGCGGAGACTTCCGCAAGGAGAGATTCTTAAAACCGGAAATTTCCTCAGTGGCATTGACTTCCGTCGCCACAAGTCCATTGAGTCTATGATAGAGGCAGACAGTGTTGCTGTGCACGTGTTTTTGGAAGGCCTCAGAGAGAAAAGCATTAATTCGGTTTTTGAACTCACCGCCACGACCATTTTCGATCGGATTGTACGGAGAGGAAGGAGCAAGTTCAATATCATGCACGCGGAGCTTGTTCCCAGGAAAACTGTAAGACGCCTTGTATCCACGCTGCTAGGGCAAACACTGACTTTCAGGGTTTGATGAATTCAGTATGTATCAAGGTTATGCGTACCCGTTACAAAAGCAAATTATACATACGATCGATCATCAACCATTCTTCGTTACAGAATACATGCCACCTCTAGCACCACAGTTCCATCGTGTGATGGTGCTTCTATGTGCGTGTACGTGCAGTCCGCAGGAGGTCAAGCAAAGACACTCAACCAGCGCGCTGGGGGATACCCCGCTTGGGTCTTAGTAGTATCGAACTTATGTGTTGCATTTTTCTTTCTGATTGTACTGGTAAGCCTGCTGCTGAATCGGCACGCTAAGCTCCCGTGGTGGATCGCATGTATCTGCGGATCGCAGAACCCGTTCGCTCCAGAACCGGAAAACCACCGTGAATACGGCGCTGAACACGCAGACGCTATCTCAGCTATCTCAAAGAGACGTGCCATGTTCTTTCGCCCGGTCCCGATCAATGTTGGTTCCTGGATTAGCAACTCGTAGGTCTGAATGGAGCAAGTGGGACGCCGATCAGCTAACGAAGTCAACAGTAGAGGTAGCCGATTCAGGAGACAGCGAATCGGGAAAACGTCTTCAAGCTGGTGGTAGTCGAAACGCTGTTTCCTTTAAGGAGGGCGCACAAGCACGCAGCTTTGCCGCTATTGTCGCTCCGCTTGCTCGGAGGGGCTCCTTCTATATCGGGCGCAACATCCAGCAACGCCAGCACACAGATCAGCTGGTGTGCACGCCTCCAGATGATGTTGAGCCGTCTGTCTGCAAGACGACGGCCAGTAACACGGTACCCACTCTCAGTGCAGTCCCTGCAGGTAGCAGGGACCTTTTCCTGAGCACGAATTCTAGCCTTCCGAAGCAACTGTGCAGCAGCCCTTGCATGGAGGAAATTACTACGCGGGAAGTCTTCGCAGATGCAGGGAACACACATCGTCGGGGAAGAAGTCTTCCTCCTGGCGGTAGGGCTGCTTCTGGACGAAATGGATTTCCTAAAAGGCTAACGTCGCCCGCGTCACCTCTTGCCCCCTTGCGCACGCTCGAACTAGCGAAGTCTTACCGACGAGAGAAGAGGCGATCTCGTGCCAGCATTGCCTGTGGACACCGGCAGTTCGTATCAGGAGGCTCGGGACGGAACTCTTTCCCAAGTAAGCAGGTGAAGGCAGGCAATGCCGATGTACGACGCAGGAGTGAACTGACGGGACAACACAGGAAACGGAAACAATTTCAAGACGGTGGTACGTATAATTCTACAAGTTTCACCACTAAGCCCAGCGGTCCGGATAAAACGCCACATGACCAAAGAGATGAGATACCTGCCAGGTGTACGCGTTTGTCGGCCCCTCGAGTCTTGCAGTCAACCAACAGTGCGGACCCGCACACTTAGGTAGGTGGTGAATCAGTTGACAGGCTCATAGATCTTAAGAAGGGCTGTAGGTCCGCCCTTTTCGAGCAAATAGGCCATGTTTTGCCGCTACTTACCTGGAGAGTGCACGTATATGGCATGTGCTACTTGTATACGTTTCATTTGTCGATCCTGGAAGGGTGAGCTGGAGAATGTCAGCTGTATCAAAAAAAAAGAGTGAAAGTTGAAGGATGTGACATTCGCACGCATTGATCCTCCCATGATTTTTATGTGTGCGTGCAGATGATACGCGCCGACGCGGTGACGCGGTATGATCCGTCGGCGCGGCTGCGCCTGTGTTCACAGCACCTGAACATCGAAGAGGATATACCTCCTGTTCGAGGTCGCAGCGGGAGAGGGCGTCTTCGTCAGTTCGTACACCGCAGCTGGTACTGCTCTTCCGTAGTACATAATCGTGCTTCTTTCAAATGGTTGAAGAGATCGAAGGCGCCATTGAAGCATACATGCGGTCATGCGTTCCTTTAGCAGAGGAAAACTATTTTCGAATTGGGTAGACAGCTAACGGCTTATGCGAGAGTGCGTTGTCATCATGTGTCATTGTGTGTACGAGAGGGGGCGTGCGTGTTTCATTTTCTTGGGCGAGTCGGCGGGTGAGGAAATGCTTGCAGGCTGTTGCACTCAAAAGTTTTACCGTCTAATATCGTGCCTAATGGCCGTTTCAGTTTGTCTATGCGTATCTCTGGGAATGCAAGTGTGACACCACTTTTCCTCGCGTGAGCTTCCTGCACAAAGGTTGATACATCATTTACTCGGTATAACGGGGTGTCGCTTGGTATTTTGAATTGAGAGCCTGAACATATGTTCGTATTATCGCCGGTGCAGTGCCATTGTGGTGATACCAGCATGGGTGTGGGCCAATAATAGACGTCAATGACAATAGCGAACGCTACGGCAACTGCAAAAACATTAGTGCAGATTTAGTTTCAGCAAGCCGTGTCATCGGATTGAGACAATAGATCATGTTTTTCGACAGCGTACGTAGGGTTTCTACTCCAGTTGTGTTTTAGACTTCGGATTTGTTGAACCTGTGCAAGAAGCACTGCAGTGCTGTAGAGTATTCATAATGCCTTTGCTCCAGTCCATTTGAGAGGGTGACAGGTAGTATTGTGTCCGTCGCATGTGCAAACAGAATTACGCACAGTAATGCTTTCGGAATCCAGTTGACACCTCTCCTGTGTACAGGATTTTTTGCGGGGGTGGAGTTGTTTTGAGGGTGTTAGAGTTGGTGAATGGAGTAAAAGTAAGTCTTGTGAAGATTACTGCATTTTATAAGGTTGGCCGTGAGTGTGTTCGTATTTGCAAGAAAGCTTTTTTCTGAACATGCGGTAAAACCTCATAGTAGTCAGCTTCGCGAAAAAAATTGAACTCGGTAGTTGTTCCTAGCGCGAGGTGACGTGTGCAGGTGTGCGTGCGACACCGATTCAAGCCTACTCATCTGTGCACACTTACCCACGTGTAAATGTGTATGGCTGCGTCTCTTTTTCAATTGATTATAACTTCGGGCTCACATCTATATTCGGCGTTCGCGCGCGTGTTGCGGGAGCGTTGCTGTACGGGCTCCAGCCACATGATCAACTCCCTTTAGTGTCCTGGTACGCTCGCGGCCGAGGTATCGGTTGGTGCAAAAAAACGGGTAAGTGTTCGGGCTACCCATTCGTATGTAGGCCATCAGAGCTGGAAAGACTTAAACAGGAAACTGGTGCTCAGGACAGGGTCCAACATAGCGGTCGCTGCGGCTCTGACGGTGTCTCGAGCCCGTGGCCCCGAGGGTTCTCACCTGAAGCATTGCACAACAAAGCGCTAACATGTAACGCTTTGGGCCTCGTATCGTCAGCGCGATATTTTTTTTCGTAGCAGGCGGCACATCCGATCTACAGAAGACAGTGTGGATCGTGTTCGCTCCTTTCAGACACGAAGTACCACGGACGTGCATGTACCTCGTAGCGTGTAGAACATGAGTGCAAGGAGTATTTAGCAAACCAAGCAAGCGCAGCGGGGTCGGCAATTGCTTGTTTGGCGTAGTTACCGGTCTCAATCGATACTTTTTCCCGTTTCTGAGACCCGCTAGGTGAAATGTCAACTTGGAAATTCTCAAAGCCGCGGGCGGGTACAAGCTCTATTATTTGTAACCAACATGAAGCTTGATGGAATTATGCAGAGAGCCACTCTTATTGCTTTGCTTGTTAGCAGCTTCTTCTTCGCTACTTTCTCGACGGCATCTACCTTTTGAGGGTGCGCGCAGCCGAACACCTTCTCGCGAGCTTCCCGCTGCCTCCTTTTACTAGGTAACTTTTGGACGGTCGACAGCAGCAAGACTGAGCACCGAGGGTGGATCGATTCCACAGAAAGGGAACACGGGGCTGTTGCCTGCGGGGCCCGACATTCGCGAGGCAGCCGTCTGTGTTGTGGATACGCAATGGAGGAGTATAGACACGAAGGCTCGATGCTTGCCTCTGCGCAGCTGAGCTAGCTCGCAGTAATTCTCTTTCCATGTCACCTACGATGGGAATGATACATTGCGTCCTACATACTGGGGGACGGCTCGATTGCTAGAGGGCCTGCACAGTCGTTCTTAGGTTTTTAAGCAGTGACACTCGTCCCGTAAGGCCCCTTTGCAATTAGGCTTACCCACTCACGGCAGATCCTCCCTAGATCTGCCCCTCCGGCATTATCACCGCTGTATGCGAACAAATGGCCATTTCGCAAAAATGGTCGGTTCTGTGTGGAAGGCCATCCTGTTCCAAAACGTATTCTCCCGGACTGACGTCTAATAGCCGGTATGAGATATCAGGGCGCGCAAGATACTTACATATCACCAGCCCTAATGAGGAGGAGGGTTTGCCGCAACCGCCTATGTACGAGATCGTAATAGGGTTCGTGCGGTTTTGTAGGAAGTAGGCGATGCCACACTGCACTGTTGTTCCAAAAGCGCTCTCATTCATATCCGTATTCTTGAAATTGCAAAGTGCTAGCAGTTCTTTATGCACACAGTACGTGTGAGTATACTTTGAGTTACAACTCAGTCTCAGGTCTAACCTAGTGCTACACGCAAGCTGGTGCAGCTGTTGTGAAGTTGCTTTCGTGGTATCAACCTCACGTACGGCGCTAGCAGTGAGTCGTCTCGTGCTCTCAAAGTGAGTCTACCGTTCCAAAGATTACTGGCGGCCAGTCCTTCCGGATGCGCGCCTCTGTGTTTTCGCACGCTTCGAATGTTTATCGGTGTCTGGACCTGGGTGTCTGAAGACGACAAAACTCCCCTGATGTAGAGGAAATCCTGCAACCGAGCGGATGATCTACGTCCCTCTAGCAGCCTAGAAGAGTGAGTGTGAAAAGTAGAGGAACCTCTGTCAGTCTTATACCTTAGATGCCGTCTATCTCCGCTATGTACGGCCCTGTTCAGCTGGGATTGGACGATTCAGCGGCTTAAACCCTTCAGCGTACCTCGCGGTAAGATCCTATTGGTACTCCAGCGAGGCTTCCTTGAGGCACACAGGAATCGGTGTAGTATGGCCGCCCGCCCAGCAGACATCACCTGTGATGAGCAGCGTTGTGTACACATTTGTGTGCGTCGGTAGTATCTGACACGTGTTCCTGTATGCACGCGTATAGCGAGGATCGCGCGTTACCCTTCTGTTGTTCGTGTGTTAAACATCAATCGCTCTCAGTATAAGCAGGGTGCCCCCCTGGTAAGGGGGGTCAGTCAGCGCAGCTGATCCGTCGGTGTACACGTCTTTGCTTTTATCATACATGTTGTAAGAAAATGGTGTACTCTTTCGAGCGTTCTCCTTGTTAAGAGCTCAACTCTATTGACATTGAGCTGTTCCGCGGAACACGTCTGGAAGATTTCGGGTGCGGCAAACCTGCGAGCACTCGCTGCTCGAAGGACACTGATATCTCCTTGGATCATTGCGGGAACGCGTTGTGTCCTCTTGGTCCTCCCAGGCAGCTTCCAGGCAGCAGAACACGAGCGCTTTCTTCGCGCCCGTCTTCGCCATACTGGAAAGAAGACGATGCCTCGAAACCTTTACGATATGAGCACTTGCTCCCTATTACGCCTCCTGTAGACACTTCATCATATTCGCGCGTGCGTCGCGTGGAGCACCTACGCTTTCTTCTTGGAGGTGCCGCAACAAGCGCTGACACAGCATTAGACATACCCAAAACCACGCTTTCGCCTTACAGCTCACATGCTTGTTTTACAATGCCCCGGACTGTAGGCGCGCGCGTTAATTGGGTGGCGCTTTCCCCCCCCTCCTGCAGCTTAAGGAAAAGACCTCCTTCTTCAGGGCCATTTTTCATGATAGACTGAAATCCGCCGGCATCATTAAGCACGGTGGACTGCAGCAGGTAACCCGATCTAGCGAGAACGAAGCTTCGAGGAAAATTTCAACGTTTTCCTCTTTTGCACTCCCCTGTTCTCCCACGGCCATCAGAAGTCAGCTGCTTGCCATGCGTCCACGATCCTGTTTCTACTTCCTGTAAGACATTATCGAAAAATTAAAGTAAGCTTAAGCATCCGCGTCTTCTGGAATTGTGTAAGGCGGCGGACAACTATAAAAAAAAAAAAAGTGCACGCAGAACTTCCCTCGACACCTTTACTGGGGGAGGGTAACAAGGAAGTCGCTTCCCTGTTTGCTTCATATGTAATGGCGCGCATGGAAGGCAGCGCCACCCTAGGAGTGGCAGGGCAAGTTGTGAAACTGCGTAGCGGGGTACCTTCAAAGTGTCTCCTTCGCCCACGGCCTGACTCAGGGGAGCTCGGAACTCGATTTACTGGGAGCACGTCATGAATAAGAGAAGGCCTTCTGGGCGCCCGCTCGCTTTTGCTATTGGGACCACGCGCATGCACTCAGCTACACCAGAAGAGGAGCAATCGTACTCGCTGTTTGGTGAAGCGAATCAACAGGTGCATCCATCCTGCCGCACACATTGACAGCATACTCGTCTCCCAACTTCTTCTTTCAAGATGAACGCACCGTAGGCTAAGGAAACCGCTTCGTGCGTGTCATCTAGGGTTCGTGACTCCAGTATAACTCATTTTAGCATACATGAAACATTTCTATGGTGCTCAACGCATGGCACCAAACCAGCTGGCGGTGACTTATCGCTGCATCTGTGGAGGTGCTTCTCATTTCAAGGAAAAGCTATCCACGCCTCGTGGGAAGAAATGTGAGCTTTATTCTCAACAGCAGTAGCGAGAGAGCCTCGCGACAGCCGACCGCACGACAGTTCACCCGTTGACCGTCCTCCCGCAATTTGCGGTAGCCGTGACTCCAATGTGGGACACAAGCCGACAGCAATTTGGCGCACAGCCTCACAAAAGAGCCGAAAACTCCGTAGAGCAGTCGAAAAAGTGATATGGGAGCCATCAGTCAAGTCGTTGAGCGACCCTTCAAGCCTTTGCTCAGATGTATATGTGTATCCAGCTAGGGTCGTCATTCGGCTGCTGTCATCCACTGTCCTACCCCACGTCATGCGGATTCTGACTAGTGCACAGAACTGCCTTTTCAAATTTTCTGTTCTGCAAAGCAAGCACACACGAGAGCGCATTGTTCTGCTACGTCCGCACCTGGAAGGGTAGCGTAGTAGGAGCGGTCATGTAATGTTCATTCACTCTCAGTATCAAACTCTCCTGGTGCGCCCTGTAAGCTGGATTCACCCCCCTGCATCCGCACTGAAGCCATGGAGGACGTGGAGGCCACCTACACTGAGAATGTCGAATCTTCTAATGGCTTGCACTCAGAGTCAGTTCGTGAAGAAACAGCAGCAGGACAAAGGGCCCGAGAGCCGCTACAACGCCCACTTTAAAGAGAAGTACCACACCCAGATTCGGCATACGTGCTTTCAGACTATACACTGTCTATCTTTGTATGCTCTTCGTGCTAGTGGTGGTTATTGCAGTGCCGACATCCCGACAAGGACTCGCCGCCCCCTCGGCACTGTGTGCTGACGTGCCAACTCGGTACAGGATACGATAGAAGAGATGCATTGTGGGGAGCCAGGGTTATCAGTGGTGCTGAGAATGACTATATTTTACAGCCACATGAGCTGTTTACTCGTTTGTGCACGCATGCACACAGTACACGAGGCTCCTTGTGCCTAATTGCAAAGTTTGTCGCACGGGTAAGGCGAACCCTCCAAAGACCGTAGCTGATTTCCTGGTGCCATCATCACCAATAATATGCACTATTCACGAGAGACCCGCATCGCAACAACTGCTGCCCAGATATAACCGAAGGGAAGATATTACATGCATTATTATGGGGGACGAAGCAACAAGGCAGTCATAAACTTATAAACATGCGCTGTCTCCGGAAAGGCCCGCGTCACCCCAATCACGCTGCTATGCAAAAGCTGGTCCCGGTGTGCTCGATTGATACCTAATATGTGCAGTTACTAGCTGCGTTTACATTCGTGCATCGTCGCTTGCACGTGGCGCGTCGTACTGTTTCCTAGCCTCACAAGCACTTTGACGTATGCATTCCGAGACAGTGGCGCGTAAACCGTTCATTCTCTCTGTAAAGGTTTGCGAGTCTTCATATTACTGAATGATATGTATATATATATATGCGTATGTACTCACGCACACCTACGTTTTTGTGTATCCATCTTACTTTCAGGACACGTAGTGGCGAACGCACAACTGAGGCCCAGCGAAGGGACCGTCGCAATGCTGATTAACTGGTCGCTCCCAGTAATTCGTGCCGCTAAGTGTGGGTGATGTACAGCAGTTGCCCATCTCAGTTCGTCTCCACCCTCGTGCGGGAGGTTGAGAGGAGACGTAGTGAATGGTGCCCGCTGATTTTCCCTTCTAATTCGGCTGTGGGACCCTCAATAATGAGCTTCATAGCTGAACGTGAGCACCTGCGGTTGTGGCATCACCCCGTGCAAGCCAGGCATGAGGGGCTCCTAAACAATTTTCTGATTATTCCAACTCCCACACACAACTACCACGGTTCCCACATGTGTTGCACAAAACCTTCAGCAATGTGCGTTCGTACGCTTCCGAGGTCGTAGTGAAACCAGGACGCACCTTGCTCGTGTCATCAGTGACAATTTGGCACCTCCGGTCGGCGCTTCCGCAGAGGATATACAAGTCCCGACGTATTCATGCAAATATCAATTGTGTCTATGCGTGCTGCTACCAAGGACGCTCCAGCGCGTGAGGTGGGTGCTTTTCCTGAAATCACACATCAGTGATGCTTCTTTGACACACCCCATATTTCATCCGGATGGGGCTAGTCGTGTTGAAGATCCAGCGCCCCTGATCTTGGGTCGCCTTAACTTTCCCCAGACAGAACTGCTGCTTCTTTCTCATCCCGGCCCCTTTGAATTACTTCTCCTGCCTACCGCTGCTTCGGGTGTAGCTTCAACCCCGATAGGGCCTTGTGCTGACTTCATGACGCCAGAGGGCACTGCTGCCTATTTCGCCGGCTGCCGTTCTCGTTTTTTTGAGCATGCTGCTGGTTGGGTTGAAGCACCGACACACCCGGACCCTGTGCTACCTTACTCGACCACATATAAAACTTCTGCTTCTTTATTTGCCAGCCGCCGTTCCTTTCTTAACATGCAGGCGGTCTCTTGTGATAACCTCGAACGCAAGAGGATTTTGTGCTGCCGTGTCGAACCCGACAAATCACTGCTGCTTTCGATTTGTCGGCCCTCGTCCTACTCTTCCTATATCTGCTGCTACTTAGGCGAATTCCTAGCGCATCACGACCTTGCTCTGCCTTCTTTGACCGCAAATAGCACCGCTGCGATTCTTTTAGCAGTCGTGAAATGAAGCCCCAGTATCGAGAGCTTGTGCTGCTTTATTCAGCGCCATCATCTTCTCGGGTCGGAAGAAACTTGCTTCCTTCATCCCAATGACACCTGCGTGCACATCACCATAGATTCGGTGGGACACATGTCAATATACGTTGTTGTTGATGGGCATGTATAAAAGTCCCTATATTATATTTGTATATATATGTAGAGACTACTACATGTGAACAGCTCACAAATAGGCATATAGATAAATATAGACAGAGAAAACTACAAGTATATAAGGGTAGACGCTCGATATCAACACTCATATCTCCCTGCAGCCACGCATATTGTGCGTGCATGCACATATATATGTTCGAGCACGCAAGAAAGGGTGAGGGAAAGGGAAATACGCCTCCGATGTAGACATATATGTATATGGATACGTTCGTTCATCTGCACACAGTTTGACCACTTTATTGATCTTTTTTGGATATTGGTATACCAAGGGATGGAGGCCGGGAGAAAGTCCTTGCTCTACACATCAAGACGTAAACATATACTGACATGTTTGTCCACCCGTATATATCATGACCTATACATTGTCAGAGATAGGCTTTTTCTTCTTCCCTCTACGCCTTTCTCCCTTCTCAAAATTCATACACGTGAATGAGAGAAAGCGGCCTGGGAAGGAGACACGCACACATGCAGACACGCTTGCATACTAGCAAAGTCGCTTACTGTTTATGATGTGCCGTATATCTCTTATTAGCGCCCCAGGACCTTGTGCTGGCTCGTTTTACGCAGTGCTGCTGTGCGCTCAGCAGCCCAAAATTAATTTCCTCATACACGTGCTGCTGCCCGGTTTGGAGGCTTCAACGCCTCTGAGTTTTCTGCTGCCTGTTCGACCGAAACAGTTCGCCAATCCTTGTGCAATCGTTTCTCGTCCTTAGTTACTATGCAGCACGCTGCTCCGGGTGAGGATACCCGCGTCACGACGATCTCTGCGCTATTTGACGTTGACAGCCCTGCTGCACAGGTTTCCGCAGCCTCTCCGTTTTTTATATACGTGCTCCGGTTTGGGCTGAAACTCCGACGCATGCGGACCCCGTGCTGCCTTATTTGCCTGCCGACGGCACTGTGGTGCTATCAATCGTCGGCTGCCGTGCCGATCTTTATATACGACGTGCTGCTCGACCCACCAGGAGGTTGTGCTATAATGTCTGACACGTGTGAACACTGCTACTCTTCCTTTAGCGGTCTTTTTCCCTATTTTTCTACACACGCTACGGCTCGGCTTAGAGTGTTAACGCGTCAAGGCCTTGTGCTGCCTTATTTGCCTGACGCAGCACTCCTGGTCTAACTTCAGCAGCCTCCGTCTGCTTCTTGCATATACGCGCTGCCGCTTGGCTTGAGGCTTCACCACGTTAGGACCTTGTGCTGGCGTAGTAGACCGCAGACGGCGATGCTTACTCCTTTCTCCCAAGCAACGAGTCCTTTTAGACTGTTACTCTACCTGGTGCTCCAGCTTGTCGGGAGCTTGTGGCCTCTTACTTGACCCCAGACAGCACACCCACTTCGGTTTTAGCAGCCTTCGTAATTTGCCTGGTACAGGCGAGGCTGCTTCAGTTGAAGTCTCAAGTGTCAGGATCTTCACGTAATTTATTTGACTCAGAATAACACTGCAGCATTACCCTGGTACTTCCGCAGGCCTCGTCCTACCGTTTGTGTAGAGAGTCAAAACCAAGAAGCGTATATGCCTTGTTCTGCATTAGTCAACCCGACGCAGCGTTGGTCTAGACCCTTCACGCCTCACATGGGCGTGTTGCCCTACTTGATTTAACACGTCTCTGCTTCTTTATCTACGCTTTTTTTCGTATTTTCATGGTGCCGTGTGGCTGCGCGCTCCAACGCGTCAGGACAGTGTGCTGCCCTACTTTTTCCGCAGACGGCAGTGCACCTTTCTCACCAGCAGCGAGTCCACTGCATATCGGCCTGCTGCTGCTTATGCAGATTCTTCAGCCTGTTGAACGCGTGTGCTATCTTCTTCAACTCGGGGAAGCTCATTTTCAGCAAGCGCCGTAGTTCTCCTTATATAGGTGAGGCCTCTCCAGTTGAACGGCTCAGCCGTCAGACGTTGTGCAGCTTCTTTGGACCCCGGGCAGCACTGCAGCACTCTAGTTTTTTTTTTTCCAGCCTCTGTCTCCATATTCGTATATTAAGTCAAATCAGGCTTCCACGCGTAAGGCTTCTGTGCTGCGTTATTTAACTCAAGACAGCATTGCCGCTCGACGCCCCACGAGCAGCCGTTCCCTTCTCTGCATGCAGCCTGTGGCTTGAGATCAACCTCCAGTGCGTCAGGAGCTCGTGCTCCCTCCTATGACCGAAACTGTTCTGCGGCTGTTTACTCTGCTGTCGCCCTCTTCTTTGTCCTTTTAGCTGACGCTGCACACGTTTGAATTTCCACGTCTGAGAGCCCTCTTCTCCCTGAGCCGATCCGCATGAGCATTGCCGCTTGCTTTCCAGCATCCAGTGTAACTGCTGTTGTATAAGAGAGGCTACTGGAAGAAGGCCTCAGGCATCAGGACCTTCTGCTGCAGCATACGGAACTGCTGCCTTTGTTTTCATTTCATAAAAGGGCTTCTTTCCATACGTCTGCATCCGCGGTGGGCATGCTCGCTCGGTATTTGCTGCATCACATACACTTGGACGGTTATCAACTTGTGTTTGCAGTCTTTCTCTCAATTTATATGTATATGCCGATGTCAAAGAAAAGGAAACATACACACAGATACAAATGTTGACAACCTCGCTTCTTTGCACATAACGCCACGCATATTTATATACGTAATTTTTCTTCCCATTGATTTCCTTCTTTTTTATTTTTTTTTTGAGTGTTTGAATGTATAGAAGCATGCACACAATTATGTATGCTAACAAGCTCGCGTATCCGCGCATAACATAATACGCATGTATGTACTTTCGTTTGTTTTTTCTCTCGTCAAGATTTTTTCGTTCCTTCTTTCGAATAATGACGCAGCCACACACTTACGTATGCTGACACCCTCGCCTCTCCGCGCATATCATATCACACAGAAATGCTATTCCTTCTTTTCTGTTTTTTGCTTTTCTTTTTCTTTTCTTCTGTGCTCCAATGTGTTGACGCATGCACATATATCCTGACACGCTCGCTTACCTCCACCTCTCATCACACGAGTATATATGTCTATTTCCCACTTTACTTTCTCTTTATCTGCTTTAAGTGTAGAGGAACGGCAAAAAAAGGAGAAGCCACTGTCCTCGCAGTAGCTCGCAGGAGAGCGCCCGCTGCTGCGGTAGCCGCTGTTGCCGTTGTTGCTGTTGCTATTGTTGCTGGTGTGGGTGTGAGGCGGCTGCACGGTGCTTTCCTTGAGGCATACCACAACCTTTAGGGAGTTGTTCATGTGCTTCTACTTTGGCGGTGGCCTCATCCACGGCAGCTCTGCATAGTATGGGGGAGAACAAAGGTGGAAGCGCATGAGTATAGAGTCTACAAACTCTCGAAAAACACCCCTTGGCGCCTCGTAGGGCTCGGTGCTGTCTGCGCATACTATGAACAGGCCAATGAAGAAAAAGCAACTCTTTCTACTCGGACTCCATGAGACATTTAGCAGTAGAATCACGATGCTGGTGCTCTTGCTCTTGCCCTAACTCTATACCTCAAGAGTCATGTGTTCCTTCTTCGTATGAGGAGCCTGACGTACATCCGCCAGGTGCACATGCAGTCGACTGCGCCAACACACCTCAAATCCTTTTTGTTAATCATCTCTAGTACCACCGTTACCAGCGGTGCAGCAACAGAAGGTGCAGTATCAAGATACGGAAAAGCAGCAACAGCTGCACTGCCACCCGATACAGGGTGTCACTGTTGTTAAGCACAGATGTGTGCTGTTGTTCGGTACAGAGATGACCAGCAGCAGCGGTAGTGGTCGCAATCCTCGAAAACAGTACAGCCGCAGCGGCCTGCAAAGCTCCATCATTACGTGAACTACCCTAGAGTGCAGCATGTGCAGTCGTAATACTAACAGACAGAGTTCACCTGTTGGAGTAACTCAATAGCAGCAGCAGTTCACTACCATAGATAACAAAATCTATGGCAGTAGCTGCGAACGGGGGGGTACTACTGGTAAGTGGGTCACACGTTGCAGCAGCAGGAGCCTGGACGACAGGAACACTATCTGTTCTTAAGATAAGTCTTGAAAAAGCTCACAAACAATCTCTTCAGCTGCAGCGGAGTGCAGAAGTGCACATCCTCAGAGATCTGGGCTGTCCAGATTCTTTCAACGCATGTTTTGAAAAACTGTTGATATCTTTTCTGTGTAGAGGAGTGGCACTGCGCAGTGCCGCGGGTACTCCATCGCAGTCACCTCCACCTCCTGTTTCAGCACTGCCACAACTTCCTTCTGCTAACAGAACGCTGTTGCTCCTGCGATCGCTGCTACTGTCATGGCTGCTGTACACCATCCGTCTTCCGCCCGCAGGGTCACAGCCAGCACAACAAGCGATGTCTCGTTCGTAGTAGAAGAGCAAGACGCGCCATCAGGACTGACGGTGAGAGCAACAGACTGTGCATCGGTTATGCAGACAGTGCAGAAGAAGCAGGAGGTACTGTAGAGGAAGAAATGGTCACTGTAGACACAACAGCAGGCAATATGTATACAGAAACCCGTGTTGTAGATGCTGAAGCATGCGTTGCACACGATAAGTCGGCGCTGCCGACGAAGCATCGGGCATTGTGTGCTGCAGAAGGCAGTCTAGATGCGGCAGCAGGCAGCGCGGAGACCGCAGCGAAGAGACATGCACCGCGAAACAAGAGAAGCTGGCGGGAGGGAGAGAGAAACACAGCCTTCGCCGGTTGCAGAGGCACCTACACAAGGGTTATTTCTCTTAGAGCGTTACCAAGGCGCACAGAAGAAATCGGCTTTACCTACCTTGCTTGCAGCTGGCGCAATACCATTTCAGAGGTAGACCTGCTATCGAGCGTTGTTGTCGCCACGTTCTTGATCGCGCCCTCAGTAGGTAGCAGACCCGTCCAGGGACACGTTGCACTCTACCCCTCAATGTGGTGTCCTCGCGACGTTCTAATGGGAGCACAGAGTCGCCGTGTCTCACCTGGCGCTCCTGCGGGGGTGGCAAATGAACGTTTTTGTGTTGCAATAGCCTTTGTCTAGCATGTCGCTGGTCATGTCCCACCTGCGTTAAGGCGACCTCTCTTTGTGCCAGCGCTGCAACTGCAGACAGTGCTGCTGCTGTAGCTGCTTTGAATATGATCAGAACGCTATTGCTGCCGCAGTGGCTTCTGGAAGAGCGAGTGGCGTTGTTGCTCTGGTCCTGTAAGAGCGACTGCCGTTGCTGCTGCTGCTGTGACTCCTGCCGCTTTCTTCCGTCCGTACACTTCGGGGCGCAGTTTGACTCTG
>NW_026696580.1:0-47003 GCF_030435755.1 Ochotona princeps
TCCATTTGGCTCACTAACTTCACACACCATCAGGCTTCCATGCAGCTCTCAAGGAAACTCAGTTTTCACACTCTATGCTTAGTGCCCTTTGTGTGCCTAGGACTGAAATGAAGCTTGGTCAGCATCACACACAAACGAATGCTCCACATGCGGGTTTCACATGCCACCAACTCCACATTCACAGGCAACATCAGCGCACAGCCGTTTTCAGATAGCCCTCAATGCAAAGGCTCTAGACGCAAATATTGGTGTGAGAGCTAATTCAATCAAGGAAACACTGCATGTTGGTGAAGGGCATATTGAAGAAGGATCAGCCGAGTGGTTCCTGTGGGAGAACAACTCCATTTGGCTCACTAACTTCACACACCATCAGGCTTCCAAGCAGCTCTCAAGGAAACTCAGTTTTCACACTCTATGTTTAGTGCCCTTTGAGTGCATTATCTAGGAATGAACCTGGTAGAGCATCCCACACAAACGAATGCTCCACATGCGGGTTTCACATGCCACCAACTCCACATTCACAGGCAACTTCAGCGCCACAGCCATTTTCAGATAGCCCTCAATGCAAAGGCTCTAGACGCAAATATTGGTGTGAGAGCTAATTCAATCAAGGAAACACTGCATGTTGGTGAAGGGCATATTGAAGAAGGATCAGCCGAGTGGTTCTTGTGGGAGAACAACTCCATTTGGCTCACTAACTTCACACACCATCAGGCTTCCAAGCAGCTCTCAAGGAAACTCAGTTTTCACACTCTATGCTTAGTGCTCTATGTGTGCCTAGGACTGAAATGAAGCTTGGTCAGCATCCCACACAAACGAATGCTCCACATGCGGGTTTCACATGCCACCAACTCCACATTCACAGGCCACTTCAGCGCCACAGCCGTTTTCAGATAGCCCTCAATGCAAAGGCTCTAGACGCAAATATTGGTGTGAGAGCTAATTCAATCAAGGAAACACTGCATGTTGGTGAAGGGCATATTGAAGAAGGATCAGCCGAGTGGTTCTTGTGGGAGAACAACTCCATTTGGCTCACTAACTTCACACACCATCAGGCTTCCAAGCAGCTCTCAAGGAAACTCAGTTTTCACACTCAATGCTTAGTGCCCTTTGAGTGCATTATCTACGAATGAACCTGGTAGAGCATCCCACACAAACGAATGCTCCACATGCGGGTTTCACATGCCACCAACTCCACATTCACAGGCAACTTCAGCGCCACAGCCGTTTTCAGATAGCCCTCAATGCAAAGGCTCTAGACGCAAATATTGGTGTGAGAGCTAATTCAATCAAGGAAACACTGCATGTTGGTGAAGGGCATACTTGAAGAAGGATCAGCCGAGTGGTTCTTCTGGGAGAACAACTCCATTTGGCTCACTAACTTCACACACCATCAGGCTTCCAAGCAGCTCTCAAGGAAACTCAGTTTTCACACTCTATGCTTAGTGCCCTTTGTGTGCCTAGGACTGAAATGAAGCTTGGTCAGCATCCCACACAAACGAATGCTCCACATGCGGGTTTCACATGCCACCAACTCCACATTCACAGGTAATATCAGCGCTACAGCCGTTTTCAGATAGCCCTCAATGCAAAGGCTCTAGACGCAAATATTGGTGTGAGAGCTAATTCAATCAAGGAAACACTACATGTTGGTGAAGGGCATATTGAAGAAGGATCAGCCGAGTGGTTCTTGTGAGAGAACAACTCCATTTGGCTCACTAACTTCACACACCATCAGGCTTCCAAGCAGCTCTCAAGGAAACTCAGTTTTCACACTCTATGCTTAGTGCCCTTTGTGTGCCTAGAACTGAAATGAATCTTGGTCAGCATCCCACACAAACGAATGCTCCACATGCGGGTTTCACATGCCACCAACTCCACATTCACAGCAACTTCAGCGCCACAGCCGTTTTCAGATAGCCCTCAATGCAAGGCTCTAGACGCAAATATTGGTGTGAGAGCTAATTCAATCAAGGAAACACTGCATGTTGGTGAAGGGCATATTGAAGAAGGATCAGCCGAGTGGTTCTTGTGGGAGAACAACTCCATTTGGCTCACTAACTTCACACACCATCAGGCTTCCAAACAGCTCTCAAGGAAACTCAGTTTTCACACTCTATGCTTAGTGCCCTTTGAGTGCATTATCTCGGAATGAACCTGGTAGAGCATCCCACACAAACGAATGCTCCACATGCGGGTTTCACATGCCACCAACTCCACATTCTCAGGCAACTTCAGCGCCACAGCCGTTTTCAGATAGCCCTCAATGCAAAGGCTCTAGACGCAAATATTGGTGTGAGAGCTAATTCAATCAAGGAAACACTGCATGTTGGTGAAGGGCATATTGAAGAAGGATCAGCCGAGTGGTTCTTGTGGGAGAACAACTCCATTTGGCTCACTAACTTCACACACCATCAGGCTTCCAAGCAGCTCTCAAGGAAACTCAGTTTTCACACTCTATGCTTAGTGCCCTTTGAGTGCCTAGGACTGAAATGAACCTGGTAGAGCATCCCACACAAACGAATGCTCCACATGCGGGTTTCACATGCCACCAACTCCACATTCACAGGCAACTTCAGCGCCACAGCCGTTTTCAGATAGCCCTCAATGCAAAGGCTCTAGAGGCAAATATTGGTGTGAGAGCTAAATCAATCAAGGAAACACTGCATGTTGGTGAAGGGCATATTGAAGAAGGATCAGCTGAGTGGTTCTTGTGGGAGAACAACTCCATTTGGCTCACTAACTTCACACACCATCAGGCTTCCAAGCAGCTCTCAAGGAAACTCAGTTTTCACACTCTATGCTTAGTGCCCTTTGTGTGCCTAGGACTGAAATGAAGCTTGGTCAGTATCACACACAAACGAATGCTCCACATGCGGGTTTCACATGCCACCAACTCCACATTCACAGGCAACATCAGCGCCACAGCCGTTTTCAGATAGCCCTCAATGCAAAGGCTCTAGACGCAAATATTGGTGTGAGAGCTAATTCAATCAAGGAAACACTGCATGTTGGTGATGGGCATATTCAAGAAGGATCAGCCGAGTGGTTCCTGTGGGAGAACAACTCCATTTGGCTCACTAACTTCACACACCATCAGGCTTCCAAGCAGCTCTCAAGGAAACTCAGTTTTCACCAGTCTATGTTTAGTGCCCTTTGAGTGCATTATCTAGGAATGAACCTGGTAGAGCATCCCACACAAACGAATGCTCCACATGCGGGTTTCACATGCCACCAACTCCACATTCACAGGCAACTTCAGCGCCACAGCCATTTTCAGATAGCCCTCAATGCAAAGGCTCTAGACGCAAATATTGGTGTGAGAGCTAATTCAATCAAGAAAACACTGCATGTTGGTGAAGGGCATATTGAAGAAGAATCAGCAGAGTGGTTCTTGTGGAGAACAACTCCATTTGGCTCACTAACTTCACACACCATCAGGCTTCCAAGCAGCTCTCAAGGAAACTCAGTTTTCACACTCTATGTTTAGTGCCCCTTGCGTGCATTATCTACGAATGAACCCGGTAGACCATCCCACACAAACGAATGCTCCACATGCGGGTTTCACATGCCACCAACTCCACATTCACAGGCAACTTAAGCGCCACAGCCGTTTTCAGATAGCCCTCAATGCAAAGGCTCTAGACGCAAATATTGGTGTGAGAGCTAATTCAATCAAGGAAACACTGCATGTTGGTGAAGGGCATATTGAAGAAGGATCAGCCGAGTGGTTCTTGTGGGAGAACAACTCCATTTGGCTCACTAACTTCACACACCATCAGGCTTCCAAGCAGCTCTCAAGGAAACTCAGTTTTCACACTCTATGCTTAGTGCCCTTTGAGTGCATTTTCTAGGAATGAACCTGGTAGAGCATCCCACACAAACGAATGCTCCACATGCGGGTTTCACATGCCACCAACTCCACACTCACAGGCAACTTCAGCGCCACAGCCGTTTTCAGATAGCCCTCAATGCAAAGGCTCTAGACGCAAATATTGGTGTGAGAGCTAATTCAATCAAGGAAACACTGCATGTTGGTGAAGGGCATATTGAAGAAGGATCAGCCGAGTGGTTCTTGTGGGAGAACAACTTCATTTGGCTCACTAACTTCACACACCATCAGGCTTCCAAGTAGCTCTCAAGGAAACTCAGTTTTCACACTCTATGCTTAGTGCCCTTTGTATGGCTAGGACTGAAATGAACCTGGTAGAGCATCCCACACAAACGAATGCTACACATGCGGGTTTCACATGCCACCAACTCCACATTCACAGGCAACTTCAGCGCCACAGCCGTTTTCAGATAGCCCTCAATGCAAAGGCTCTAGACGCAAATATTGGTGTGAGACCTAATTCAATCAAGGAAACACTGCATGTTGGTGAAGGGCATATTGAAGAAGGATCAGCCGAGTGGTTCTTGTGGGAGAACAACTCCATTTGGCTCACTAACTTCACACACCATCAGGCTTCCAAGCAGCTCTCAAGGAAACTCAGTTTTCACACTCTATGCTTAGTGCCCTTTGAGTGCATTATCTACGAATGAACCTGGTAGAGCATCCCACACAAACGAATGCTCCACATGCGGGTTTCACATGCCACCAACTCCACATTCACAGGCAACTTCAGCGCCACAGCCGTTTTCAGATAGCCCTCAATGCAAAGGCTCTAGATGCAAATATTGGTGTGAGAGCTGATTCAATCAAGGAAACACTACATGTTGGTGAAGGGCATATTGAAGAAGGATCAGCCGAGTGGTTCTTGTGGGAGAACAACTCCATTTGGCTCACTAACTTCACACACCATCAGGCTTCCAAGCAGCTCTCAAGGAAACTCAGTTTTCACACTCTATGCTTAGTGCCCTTTGAGTGCATTATCTAGGAATGAACCTGGTAGAGCATCCCACACAAACGAATGCTCCACATGCGGGTTTCACATGCCACCAACTCCACATTCACAGGCAACTTCAGCGCCACAGCCGTTTTCAGATAGCCCTCAATGCAAAGGCTCTAGACGCAAATATTGGTGTGAGAGCTAATTCAATCAAGGAAACACTGCATGTTGGTGAAGGGCATATTGAAGAAGGATCAGCCGAGTGGTTCTTGTGGGAGAACAACTCCATTTGGCTCACTAACTTCACACACCATCAGGCTTCAAGCAGCTCTCAAGGAAACTCAGTTTTCACACTCTATGCTTAGTGCCCTTTGAGTGCATTATCTAGGAATGAACCTGGTAGAGCATCCCACACAAACGAATGCTCCACATGCGGGTTTCACATGCCACCAACTCCACATTCACAGGCAACTTCAGCGCCACAGCCGTTTTCAGATAGCCCTCAATGCAAAGGCTCTAGACGCAAATATTGGTGTGAGAGCTAATTCAATCAAGGAAACACTGCATGTTGGTGAAGGGCATATTGAAGAAGGATCAGCCGAGTGGTTCTTGTGGGAGAACAACTCCATTTGGCTCACTAACTTCACACACCATCAGGCTTCCAAGCAGCTCTCAAGGAAACTCAGTTTTCACACCCTATGCTTAGTGCCCTTTGTGTGCCAAGGACTGAAAGAAGCTTGGTCAGCATCCCACACAAACGAATGCTCCACATGCGGGTTTCACATGCCACCAACTCCACATTCACAGGCAACTTCAGCGCCACAGCCGTTTTCAGATAGCCCTTAATTGAAAGGTTCTAGACGCAAATATTGGTGTGAGAGCTAATTCAATCAAGGAAACACTGCATGTTGGTGAAGGGCATATTGAAGAAGGATCAGCCGAATGGTTCCTGTGGGAGAACAACTCCATTTGGCTCACTAACTTCACACACCATCAGGCTTCCAAACAGCTCTCAAGGAAACTCAGTTTTCACACTCTATGCTTAGTGCCCTTTGAGTGCATTATCTACGAATGAACCTGGTAGAGCATCCCACACAAACGAATGCTCCACATGCGGGTTTCACATGCGACCAACTCCACATTCTCAGGCAACTTCAGCGCCACAGCCGTTTTCAGATAGCCCTCAATGCAAAGGCTCTAGACGCAAATATTGGTGTGAGAGCTAATTCAATCAAGGAAACACTGCATGTTGTTGAAGGGCATATTGAAGAAGGATCAGCCGAGTGGTTCTTGTGGGAGAACAACTCCATTTGGCTCACTAACTTCACACACCATCAGGCTTCCAAGCAGCTCTCAAGGAAACTCAGTTTTCACACTCTATGCTTAGTGCCCTTTGAGTGCCTAGGACTGAAATGAACCTGGTAGAGCATCCACACAAACGAATGCTCCACATGCGGGTTTCACATGCCACCAACTCCACATTCACAGGCAACTTCAGCGCCACAGCCGTTTTCAGATAGCCCTCAATGCAAAGGCTCTAGACGCAAATATTGGTGTGAGAGCTAAATCAATCAAGGAAACACTGCATGTTGGTGAAGGGCATAATGAAGAAGGATCAGCTGAGTGGTTCTTGTGGGAGAACAACTCCATTTGGCTAACTAACTTCACACACCATCAGGCTTCCAAGCAGCTCTCAAGGAAACTCAGTTTTCACACTCTATGCTTAGTGCCCTTTGTGTGCCTAGGACTGAAATGAAGCTTGGTCAGTATCACACACAAACGAATGCTCCACATGCGGGTTTCACATGCCACCAACTCCACATTCACAGGCAACATCAGCGCCACAGCCGTTTTCAGATAGCCCTCAATGCAAAGGCTCTAGACGCAAATATTGGTGTGAGAGCTAATTCAATCAAGGAAACACTGCATGTTGGTGATGGGCATATTCAAGAAGGATCAGCCGAGTGGTTCCTGTGGGAGAACAACTCCATTTGGCTCACTAACTTCACACACCATCAGGCTTCCAAGCAGCTCTCAAGGAAACTCAGTTTTCACACTCTATGTTTAGTGCCCTTTGAGTGCATTATCTACGAATGAACCTGGTAGAGCATCCCACACAAACGAATGCTCCACATGCGGGTTTCACATGCCACCAACTCCACATTCACAGGCAACTTCAGCGCCACAGCCGTTTTCAGATAGCCCTCAATGCAAAGGCTCTAGACGCAAATATTGGTGTGAGAGCTAATTCAATCAAGGAAACACTGCATGTTGGTGAAGGGCATATTGAAGAAGGATCAGCCGAGTGGTTCTTGTGGGAGAACAACTCCATTTGGCTCACTAACTTCACACACCATCAGGCTTCCAAGCAGCTCTCAAGGAAACTCAGTTTTCACACTCTATGCTTAGTGCCCTTTGTATGGCTAGGACTGAAATGAACCTGGTAGAGCATCCCACACAAACGAATGCTCCACATGCGGGTTTCACATGCCACCAACTCCACACTCACAGGCAACTTCAGCGCCACAGCCGTTTTCAGATAGCCCTCAATGCAAAGGCTCTAGACGCAAATATTGGTGTGAGAGCTAATTCAATCAAGGAAACACTGCATGTTGGTGAAGGGCATATTGAAGAAGGATCAGCCGAGTGGTTCTTGTGGGAGAACAACTCCATTTGGCTCACTAACTTCACACACCATCAGGCTTCCAAGTAGCTCTCAAGGAAACTCAGTTTTCACACTCTATGCTTAGTACCCTTTGTATGGCTAGGACTGAAATGAACCTGGTAGAGCATCCCACACAAACGAATGCTCCACATGCGGGTTTCACATGCCACCAACTCCACATTCACAGGCAACTTCAGCGCCACAGCCGTTTTCAGATAGCCCTCAATGCAAAGGCTCTAGACGCAAATATTGGTGTGAGAGCTAATTCAATCAAGGAAACACTGCATGTTGGTGAAGGGCATATTGAAGAAGGATCAGCCGAGTGGTTCTTGTGGGAGAACAACTCCATTTGGCTCACTAACTTCACACACCATCAGGCTTCCAAGCAGCTCTCAAGGAAACTCAGTTTTCACACTCTATGCTTAGTGCCCTTTGAGTGCATTATCTACGAATGAACCTGGTAGACCATCCCACACAAACGAATGCTCCACATGCGGGTTTCACATGCCACCAACTCCACATTCACAGGCAACTTCAGCGCCACAGCCGTTTTCAGATAGCCCTCAATGCAAAGGCTCTAGATGCAAATATTGGTGTGAGAGCTGATTCAATCAAGGAAACACTGCATGTTGGTGAAGGGCATATTGAAGAAGGATCAGCCGAGTGGTTCTTGTGGGAGAACAACTCCATTTGGCTCACTAACTTCACACACCATCAGGCTTCCAAGCAGCTCTCAAGGAAACTCAGTTTTCACACTCTATGCTTAGTGCCCTTTGAGTGCATTATCTAGGAATGAACCTGGTAGAGCATCCCACACAAAACGAATGCTCCACATGCGGGTTTCACATGCCACCAACTCCACATTCACAGGCAACTTCAGCGCCACAGCCGTTTTCAGATAGCCCTCAATGCAAAGGCTCTAGACGCAAATATTGGTGTGAGAGCTAATTCAATCAAGGAAACACTGCATGTTGTTGAAGGGCATATTGAAGAAGGATCAGCCGAGTGGTTCTTGTGGGAGAACAACTCCATTTGGCTCACTAACTTCACACACCATCAGGCTTCCAAGCAGCTCTCAAGGAAACTCAGTTTTCACACTCTATGCTTAGTGCCCTTTGAGTGCATTATCTAGGAATGATCCTGGTAGAGCATCCCACACAAACGAATGCTCCACATGCGGGTTTCACATGCCACCAACTCCACATTCACAGGCAACTTCAGCGCCACAGCCATTTTCAGATAGCCCTCAATGCAAAGGCTCTAGACGCAAATATTGGTGTGAGAGCTAATTCAATCAAGGAAACACTGCATGTTGGTGAAGGGCATATTGAAGAAGGATCAGCCGAGTGGTTCTTGTGGGAGAACAACTCCATTTGGCTCACTAACTTCACACACCATCAGGCTTCCAAGCAGCTCTCAAGGAAACTCAGTTTTCACACTCTATGCTTAGTGCCCTTTGTATGGCTAGGACTGAAATGAACCTGGTAGAGCATCCCACACAAACGAATGCTCCACATGCGGGTTTCACATGCCACCAACTCCACATTCACAGGCAACTTCAGCGCCACAGCCGTTTTCAGATAGCCCTCAATGCAAAGGCTCTAGACGCAAATATTGGTGTGAGAGCTAATTCAATCAAGGAAACACTGCATGTTGGTGAAGGGCATATTGAAGAAGGATCAGCCGAGTGGTTCTTGTGGGAGAACAACTCCATTTGGCTCACTAACTTCACACACCATCAGGCTTCCAAGCAGCTCTCAAGGAAACTCAGTTTTCACACTCTATGCTTAGTGCCCTTTGTATGGCTAGGACTGAAATGAACCTGGTAGAGCATCCCACACAAACGAATGCTCCACATGCGGGTTTCACATGCCACCAACTCCACATTCACAGGCAACTTCAGCGCCACAGCCGTTTTCAGATAGCCCTCAATGCAAAGGCTCTAGACGCAAATATTGGTGTGAGAGCTAATTCAATCAAGGAAACACTGCATGTTGGTGAAGGGCATATTGAAGAAGGATCAGCTGAGTGGTTCTTGTGGGAGAACAACTGCATTTGGCTCACTAACTTCACACACCATCAGGCTTCCAAGCAGCTCTCAAGGAAACTCAGTTTTCACACTCTTTGCTTAGTGCCCTTTGTGTGCATAGGACTGAAATGAAGCTTGGTCAGCATCCCACACAAACGAATGCTCCACATGCGGGTTTCACATGCCACCAACTCCACATTCACAGGCAACTTCAGCGCCACAGCCGTTTTCAGATAGCCCTCAATGCAAAGGCTCTAGACGCAAATATTGGTGTGAGAGCTAATTCAATCAAGGAAACACTGCATGTTGGTGAAGGGCATATTGAAGAAGAAGCAGCCGAGTGGTTCTTGTGGGAGAACAACTCCCGTTGGCTCACTAACTTCACACACCATCAGGCTTCCAAGCAGCTCTCAAGGAAACTCAGTTTTCACACTCTATGCTTAGTGCCCTTTGTATGGCTAGGACTGAATGAACCTGGTAGAGCATCCCACACAAACGAATGCTCCACATGCGGGTTTCACATGCCACCAACTCCACATTGCACAGGCAACTTCAGCGCCACAGCCGTTTTCAGATAGCCCTCAATGCAAAGGCTCTAGACGCAAATATTGGTGTGAGAGCTAATTCAATCAAGGAAACACTGCATGTTGGTAAAGGGCATATTGAAGAAGGATCAGCCGAGTGGTTCTTGTGGGAGAACAACTCCATTTGGCTCACTAACTTCACACACCATCAGGCTTCCAAGCAGCTCTCAAGGAAACTCAGTTTTCACACTCTATGCTTAGTGCCCTTTGAGTGCATTATCTAGGAATGAACCTGGTAGAGCATCCCACACAAACGAATGCTCCACATGCGGGTTTCACATGCCACCAACTCCACATTCACAGGCAACTTCAGCGCCACAGCCGTTTTCAGATAGCCCTCAATGCAAAGGCTCTAGAAGCAAATATTGGTGTGAGAGCTAATTCAATCAAGGAAACACTGCATGTTGGTGAAGGGCATATTGAAGAAGGATCAGCCGAGTGGTTCTTGTGGGAGAACAACTCCATTTGGCTCACTAACTTCACACACCATCAGGCTTCCAAGCAGCTCTCAAGGAAACTCAGTTTTCACACTCTATGCTTAGTGCCCTTTGAGTGCATTATCTAGGAATGAACCTGGTAGAGCATCCCACACAAACGAATGCTCCACATGCGGGTTTCACATGCTACCACCTCCACACTCACAGGCAACTTCAGTGCCACAGCCGTTTTCAGATAGCCCTCAATGCAAAGGCTCTAGAAGCAAATATTGGTGTGAGAGCTAATTCAATCAAGGAAACACTGCATGTTGGTGAAGGGCATATTGAAGAAGGATCAGCCGAGTGGTTCTTGTGGGAGAACAACTCCATTTGGCTCACTAACTTCACACACCATCAGGCTTCCAAGCAGCTCTCAAGGAAACTCAGTTTTCACACTCTATGCTTAGTGCCCTTTGAGTGCATTATCTAGGAATGAACCTGGTAGAGCATCCCACACAAACGAATGCTCCACATGCGGGTTTCACATGCCACCAACTCCACATTCACAGGCAACTTCAGCGCCACAGCCGTTTTCAGATAGCCCTCAATGCAAAGGCTCTAGACGCAAATATTGGTGTGAGAGCTAATTCAATCAAGGAAACACTGCATGTTGGTGAAGGGCATATTGAAGAAGGATCAGCCGAGTGGTTCTTGTGGGAGAACAACTCCATTTGGCTCACTAACTTCACACACCATCAGGCTTCCAAGCAGCTCTCAAGGAAACTCAGTTTTCACACTCTATGCTTAGTGCCCTTTGAGTCCATTATCTAGGAATGAACCTGGTAGAGCATCCCACACAAACGAATGCTCCACATGCAGGTTTCACATGACACCAACTCCAAATTCACAGGCAACTTCAGCGCCACAGCCGTTTTCAGATAGCCCTCAATGCAAAGGCTCTAGACGCAAATATTGGTGTGAGAGCTAATTCAATCAAGGAAACACTGCATGTTGGTGAAGGGCATATTGAAGAAGGATCAGCCGAGGGGTTCTTGTGGGAGAACAACTCCATTTGGCTCACTAACTTCACACAGCCATCAGGCTTCCAAGCAGCTCTCAAGGAAACTCAGTTTTCACACTCTATGCTTAGTGCCCTTTGAGTGCATTATCTAGGAATGAACCTGGTAGAGCATCCCACACAAACGAATGCTCCACATGCGGGTTTCACATGCCACCAACTCCACATTCACAGGCAACTTCAGCGCCACAGCCGTTTTCAGATAAACCTCAATGCAAAGGCTCTAGACGCAAATATTGGTGTGAGAGCTAATTCAATCAAGGAAACACTGCATGTTGGTGAAGGGCATATTGAAGAAGGATCAGCCAAGTGGTTCTTGTGGGAGAACAATTCCATTTGGCTCACTAACTTCACACACCATCAGGCTTCCAAGCAGCTCTCAAGGAAACTCAGTTTTCACACTCTATGCTTATTGCTCTTTGTGTGCCTAGGACTGAAATGATGCTTCTTCAGCATCCCACACAAACGAATGCTCCACATGCGGGTTTCACATGCCACCAACTCCACATTCACAGGCAACTTCAGCGCCACAGCCGTTTTCAGATAGCCCTCAATGCAAAGGCTCTAGACGCAAATATTGGTGTGAGAGCTAATTCAATCAAGGAAACACTGCATGTTGGTGAAGGGCATATTGAAGAAGGATCAGCCGAGTGGTTCTTGTGGGAGAACAACTCCATTTGGCTCACTAACTTCACACACCATCAGGCTTCCAAGCAGCTCTCAAGGAAACTCAGTTTTCACACTCTATGCTTAGTGCCCTTTGAGTGCATTATCTAGGAATGAACCTGGTAGAGCATCCCACACAAACGAATGCTCCACATGCGGGTTTCACATGCCACCAACTCCACATTCACAGGCAACTTCAGCGCCACAGCCGTTTTCAGATAGCCCTCAATGCAAAGGCTCTAGACGCAAATATTGGTGTGAGAGCTAATTCAATCAAGGAAACACTGCATGTTGGTGAAGGGCATATTGAAGAAGGATCAGCCGAGTGGTTCTTGTGGGAGAACAACTCCATTTGGCTCACTAACTTCACACACCATCAGGCTTCCAAGCAGCTCTCAAGGAAACTCAGTTTTCACACTCTATGCTTAGTGCCCTTTGAGTGCATTATCTAGGAATGAACCTGGTAGAGCATCCCACACAAACGAATGCTCCACATGCGGGTTTCACATGCTACCACCTCCACACTCACAGGCAACTTCATTGCCACAGCCGTTTTCAGATAGCCCTCAATGCAAAGGCTCTAGACGCAAATATTGGTGTGAGAGCTAATTCAATCAAGGAAACACTGCATGTTGGTGAAGGGCATATTGAAGAAGGATCAGCCGAGTGGTTCTTGTTGGAGAACAACTCCATTTGGCTCACTAACTTCACACACCATCAGGCTTCCAAGCAGCTCTCAAGGAAACTCAGTTTTCACACTCTATGCTTAGTGCCCTTTGAGTGCATTATCTAGGAATGAACCTGGTAGAGCATCCCACACAAACGAATGCTCCACATGCGGGTTTCACATGCCACCAACTCCACATTCACAGGCAACTTCAGCGCCACAGCCGTTTTCAGATAGCCCTCAATGCAAAGGCTCTAGACGCAAATATTGGTGTGAGAGCTAATTCAATCAAGGAAACACTGCATGTTGGTGAAGGGCATATTGAAGAAGGATCAGCCGAGTGGTTCTTGTGGGAGAACAACTCCATTTGGCTCACTAACTTCACACACCATCAGGCTTCCAAACAGCTCTCAAGGAAACTCAGTTTTCACACTCTATGCTTAGTGCCCTTTGTATGGCTAGGACTGAAATGAACCTGGTAGAGCATCCCACACAAACGAATGCTCCACATGCGGGTTTCACATGCCACCAACTCCACATTCACAGGCAACTTCAGCGCCACAGCCGTTTTCAGATAGCCCTCAATGTAAAGGCTCTAGACGCAAATATTGGTGTGAGAGCTAATTCAATCAAGGAAACACTGCATGTTGGTGAAGGGCATATTGAAGAAGGATCAGCCGAGTGGTTCTTGTGGGAGAACAACTCCATTTGGCTAACTAACTTCACACACCATCAGGCTTCCAAGCAGCTCTCAAGGAAACCCAGTTTTCACACTCTATGCTTAGTGCCCTTTGAGTGCATTATCTAGGAATGAACCTGGTAGAGCATCCCACACAAACGAATGCTCCACATGCGGGTTTCACATGCCACCAACTCCACATTCACAGGCAACTTCAGCGCCACAGCCGTTTTCAGATAGCCCTCAATGCCAAGGCTCTAGACGCAAATATTGGTGTGAGAGCTAATTCAATCAAGGAAACACTGAATGTTGGTGAAGGGCATATTGAAGAAGGATCAGCCGAGTGGTTCTTGTGGGAGAACAACTCCATTGGGCTCACTAACTTCACACACCATCAGGCTTCCAAGCAGCTCTCAAGGAAACTCAGTTTTCACACTCTATGCTTAGTGCCCTTTGAGTGCATTATCTAGGAATGAACCTGGTAGAGCATCCCACACAAACGAATGCTCCACATGCGGGTTTCACATGCCACCAACTCCACATTCACAGGCAACTTCAGCGCCACAGCCGTTTTCAGATAGCCCTCAATGCAAAGGCTCTAGACGCCAATATTGGTGTGAGAGCTAATTCAATCAAGGAAACACTGCATGTTGGTGAAGGGCATATTGAAAAAGGATCAGCCGAGTGGTTCTTGTGGGAGAACAACTCCATTTGGCTCACTAACTTCACACACCATCAGGCTTCCAAGCAGCTCTCAAGGAAACTCAGTTTTCACACTCTATGCTTAGTGCCCTTTGTATGGCTAGGACTGAAATGAACCTGGTAGAGCATCCCACACAAACGAATGCTCCACATGCGGGTTTCACATGCCACCAACTCCACATTCACAGGCAACTTCAGCGCCACAGCCGTTTTCAGATAGCCCTCAATGCTAAGGTTCTAGACGCAAATATTGGTGTGAGAGCTAATTCAATCAAGGAAACACTGCATGTTGGTGAAGGGCATATTGAAGAAAGATCAGCCGAGTGGTTCTTGTGGGAGAACAACTCCATTTGGCTCACTAACTTCACACACCATCTGGCTTCCAAGCAGCTCTCAGGAAACTCAGTTTTCACACTCTATGCTTAGTGCCCTTTAAATGCATTATCTAGGAATGAACCTGGTAGAGCATCCCACACAAACGAATGCTCCACATACGGGTTTCACATGCCACCAACTCCACATTCACAGGCAACTTCAGCGCCACAGCCATTTTCAGATAGCCCTCAATGCAAAGGCTCTAGACGCAAATATTGGTGTGAGAGCTAATTCAATCAAGGAAACACTACATGTTGGTGAAGGGCATATTGAAGAAGGATCAGCCGAGTGGTTCTTGTGGGAGAACAACTCCATTTGGCTCACTAACTTCACACACCATCAGGCTTCCAAGCAGCTCTCAAGGAAACTCAGTTTTCACACTCTATGCTTAGTGCCCTTTGAGTGCATTATCTAGGAATGAACCTGGAAGAGCATCCCACACAAACGAATGCTCCACATGCGGGTTTCACATGCCACCACCTCCACACTCACAGGCAACTTCAGCGCCACAGCCGTTTTCAGATAGCCCTCAATGCAAAGGCTCTAGACGCAAATATTGGTGTGAGAGCTAATTCAATCAAGGAAACACTGCATGTTGGTGAAGGGCATATTGAAGAAGGATCAGCCGAGTAGTTCTTGTGGGAGAACAACTCCATTTGGCTCACTAACTTCACACACCATCAGGCTTCCAAGCAGCTCTCAAGGAAACTCAGTTTTCACACTCTATGCTTAGTGCCCTTTGTATGGCTAGTACTGAAATGAACCTGGTAGAGCATCCCACACAAACGAATGCTCCACATGCGGGTTTCACATGCCACCAACTCCACATTCACAGGCAACTTCAGCGCCACAGCCGTTTTCAGATAGCCCTCAATGCAAAGGCTCTAGACGCAAATATTGGTGTGAGAGCTAATTCAATCAAGGAAACACTGCATGTTGGTGAAGGGCATATTGAAGAAGGATCAGCCGAGTGGTTCTTGTGGGAGAACAACTCCATTTGGCTCACTAACTTCACACACCATCAGGCTTCCAAGCAGCTCTCAAGGAAACTCAGTTTTCACACTCTATGCTTAGTGCCCTTTGAGTGCATTATCTAGGAATGAACCTGGTAGAGCATCCCACACAAACGAATGCTCCACATGCGGGTTTCACATGCCACCAACTCCACATTCACAGGCAACTTCAGCGCCACAGCCGTTTTCAGATAGCCCTCAATGCAAAGGCTCTAGACGCCAATATTGGTGTGAGAGCTAATTCAATCAAGGAAACACTGCATGTTGGTGAAGGGCATATTGAAGAAGGATCAGCCGAGTGGTTCTTGTGGGAGAACAACTCCATTTGGCTCACTAACTTCACACACCATCAGGCTTCCAAGCAGCTCTCAAGGAAACTCAGTTTTCACACTCTATGCTTAGTGCCCTTTGTATGGCTAGGACTGAAATGAACCTGGTAGAGCATCCCACACAAACGAATGCTCCACATGCGGGTTTCACATGCCACCAACTCCACATTCACAGGCAACTTCAGCGCCACAGCCGTTTTCAGATAGCCCTCAATGCTAAGGTTCTAGACGCAAATATTGGTGTGAGAGCTAATTCAATCAAGGAAACACTGCATGGTGGTGAAGGGCATATTGAAGAAGGATCAGCCGAGTGGTTCTTGTGGGAGAACAACTCCATTTGGCTCACTAACTTCACACACCATCTGGCTTCCAAGCAGCTCTCAGGAAACTCAGTTTTCACACTCTATGCTTAGTGCCCTTTAAGTGCATTATCTAGGAATGAACCTGGTAGAGCATCCCACACAAACGAATGCTCCACATACGGATTTCACATGCCACCAACTCCACATTCACAGGCAACTTCAGCGCCACAGCCATTTTCAGATAGCCCTCAATGCAAAGGCTCTAGACGCAAATATTGGTGTGAGAGCTAATTCAATCAAGGAAACACTGCATGTTGGTGAAGGGCATATTGAAGAAGGATCAGCCGAGTGGTTCTTGTGGGAGAACACCTCCATTTGGCTCACTAACTTCACACACCATCAGGCTTCTGAGCAACTCTCAAGGAAACTCAGTTTTCACACTCTATGCTTAGTGCCCTTTGAGTGCATTATCTAGGAATGAACCTGGTAGAGCATCCCACACAAACGAATGCTCAACATGCGGGTTTCACATGCCACCACCTCCACACTCACAGGCAACTTCAGCGCCACAGCCGTTTTCAGATAGCCCTCAATGCAAAGGCTCTAGACGCAAATATTGGTGTGAGAGCTAATTCAATCAAGGAAACACTGCATGTTGGTGAAGGGCATATTGAAGAAGGATCAGCCGAGTGGTTCTTGTGGGAGAACAACTCCATTTGGCTCACTAACTTCACACACCATCAGGCTTCCAAGCAGCTCTCAAGGAAACTCAGTTTTCACACTCTATGCTTAGTGCCCTTTGTATGGCTAGGACTGAAATGAACCTGGTAGAGCATCCCACACAAACGAATGCTCCACATGCGGGTTTCACATGCCACCAACTCCACATTCACAGGCAACTTCAGCGCCACAGCCGTTTTCAGATAGCCCTCAATGCTAAGGTTCTAGACGCAAATATTGGTGTGAGAGCTAATTCAATCAAGGAAACACTGCATGGTGGTGAAGGGCATATTGAAGAAGGATCAGCCGAGTGGTTCTTGTGGGAGAACAACTCCATTTGGCTCACTAACTTCACACACCATCTGGCTTCCAAGCAGCTCTCAGGAAACTCAGTTTTCACACTCTATGCTTAGTGCCCTTTAAGTGCATTATCTAGGAATGAACCTGGTAGAGCATCCCACACAAACGAATGCTCCACATACGGGTTTCACATGCCACCAACTCCACATTCACAGGCAACTTCAGCGCCACAGCCATTTTCAGATAGCCCTCAATGCAAAGGCTCTAGACGCAAATATTGGTGTGAGAGCTAATTCAATCAAGGAAACACTGCATGTTGGTGAAGGGCATATTGAAGAAGGATCAGCCGAGTGGTTCTTGTGGGAGAACAACTCCATTTGGCTCACTAACTTCACACACCATCAGGCTTCCAAGCAGCTCTCAAGGAAACTCAGTTTTCACACTCTATGCTTAGTGCCCTTTGAGTGCATTATCTAGGAATGAACCTGGTAGAGCATCCCACACAAACGAATGCTCCACATGCGGGTTTCACATGCCACCAACTCCACATTCACAGGCAACTTCAGCGCCACAGCCGTTTTCAGATAGCCCTCACTGCAAAGGCTCTAGACGCAAATATTGGTGTGAGAGCTAATTCAATCAAGGAAACACTGCATGTTGGTGAAGGGCATATTGAAGAAGGATCAGCCGAGTGGTTCTTGTGGGAGAACACCTCCATTTGGCTCACTAACTTCACACACCATCAGGCTTCCGAGCAGCTCTCAAGGAAACTCAGTTTTCACACTCTATGCTTAGTGCCCTTTGAGTGCATTATCTAGGAATGAACCTGGTAGAGCATCCCACACAAACGAATGCTCCACATGCGGGTTTCACATGCCACCACCTCCACACTCACAGGCAACTTCAGCGCCACAGCCGTTTTCAGATAGCCCTCAATGCAAAGGCTCTAGACGCAAATATTGGTGTGAGAGCTAATTCAATCAAGGAAACACTGCATGTTGGTGAAGGGCATATTGAAGAAGGATCAGCCGAGTGGTTCTTGTGGGAGAACAACTCCATTTGGCTCACTAACTTCACACACCATCAGGCTTCCAAGCAGCTCTCAAGGAAACTCAGTTTTCACACTCTATGCTTAGTGCCCTTTGAGTGCATTATCTAGGAATGAACCTGGTAGAGCATCCCACACAAACGAATGCTCCACATGCGGGTTTCACATGCCACCAACTCCACATTCACAGGCAACTTCAGCGCCACAGCCGTTTTCAGATAGCCCTCAATGCAAAGGCTCTAGACGCAAATATTGGTGTGAGAGCTAATTCAATCAAGGAAACACTGCATGTTGGTGAAGGGCATATTGAAGAAGGATCAGCCGAGTGGTTCTTGTGGAGAACAACTCCATTTGGCTCACTAACTTCACACACCATCAGGCTTCCAAGCAGCTCTCAAGGAAACTCAGTTTTCACACTCTATGCTTAGTGCCATTTGTATGGGTAGGACTGAAATGAACCTGGTAGAGCATCCCACACAAACGAATGCTCCACATGCGGGTTTCACATGCCACCAACTCCACATTCACAGGCAACTTCAGCGCCACAGCCGTTTTCAGATAGCCCTCAATGCAAAGGCTCTAGACGCAAATATTGGTGTGAGAGCTAATTCAATCAAGGAAACACTGCATGTTGGTGAAGGGCATACTGAAGAAGGATCAGCCGAGTGGTTCTTGTGGGAGAACAACTCCATTTGGCTCACTAACTTCACACACCATCAGGCTTCCAAGCAGCTCTGAAGGAAACTCAGTTTTCACACTCTATGCTTCGTGCCCTTTGAGTGCATTATCTAGGAATGAACCTGGTAGAGCATCCCACACAAACGAATGCTCCACATGCGGGTTTCACATGCCACCAACTCCACATTCACAGGCAACTTCAGCGCCACAGCCGTTTTCAGATAGCCCTCAATGCAAAGGCTCTAGACGCAAATATTGGTGTGAAAGCTAATTCAATCAAGGAAACACTGCATGTTGGTGAAGGGCATATTGAAGAAGGATCAGCCGAGTGGTTCTTGTGGGAGAACAGCTCCATTTGGCTCACTAACTTCACACACCATCAGGCTTCCAAGCAGCTCTCAGGAAACTCAGTTTTCACACTCTATGCTTAGTGCCCTTTAAGTGCATTATCTAGGAATGAACCTGGTAGAGCATCCCACACAAACGAATGCTCCACATGCGGGTTTCACATGCCACCAACTCCACATTCACAGGCAACTTCAGCGCCACAGCCGTTTTCAGATAGCCCTCAATGCAAAGGCTCTAGACGCAAATATTGGTGTGAGAGCTAATTCAATCAAGGAAACACTGCATGTTGGTGAAGGGCATATTGAAGAAGGATCAGCCGAGTGGTTCTTGTGGGAGAACAACTCCATTTGGCTCACTAACTTCACACACCATCAGGCTTTAAAGCAGCTCTCAAGGAAACTCAGTTTTCACACTCTATGCTTAGTGCCATTTGTATGGGTAGGACTGAAATGAACCTGGTAGAGCATCCCACACAAACGAATGCTCCACATGCGGGTTTCACATGCCACCAACTCCACATTCACAGGCAACTTCAGCGCCACAGCCGTTTTCAGATAGCCCTCAATGCAAAGGCTCTAGACGCAAATATTGGTGTGAGAGCTAATTCAATCAAGGAAACACTGCATGTTGGTGAAGGGCATATTGAAGAAGGATCAGCCGAGTGGTTCTTGTGGGAGAACAACTCCATTTGGCTCACTAACTTCACACACCATCAGGCTTCCAAGCAGCTCTGAAGGAAACTCAGTTTTCACACTCTATGCTTAGTGCCCTTTGAGTGCATTATCTAGGAATGAACCTGGTAGAGCATCCCACACAAACGAATGCTCCACATGCGGGTTTCACATGCCACCAACTCCACATTCACAGGCAACTTCAGCGCCACAGCCGTTTTCAGATAGCCCTCAATGCAAAGGCTCTAGACGCAAATATTGGTGTGAGAGCTAATTCAATCAAGGAAACACTGCATGTTGGTGAAGGGCATATTGAAGAAGGATCAGCCGAGTGGTTCTTGTGGGAGAACAGCTCCATTTGGCTCACTAACTTCACACAACCATCAGGCTTCCAAGCAGCTCTCAGGAAACTCAGTTTTCACACTCTATGCTTAGTGCCCTTTAAGTGCATTATCTAGGAATGAACCTGGTAGAGCATCCCACACAAACGAATGCTCCACATACGGGTTTCACATGCCACCAACTCCACATTCACAGGCAACTTCAGCGCCACAGCCATTTTCAGATAGCCCTCAATGCAAAGGCTCTAGACGCAAATATTGGTGTGAGAGCTAATTCAATCAAGGAAACACTGCATGTTGGTGAAGGGCATATTGAAGAAGGATCAGCCGAGTGGTTCTTGTGGGAGAACAACTCCATTTGGCTCACTAACTTCAAACACCATCAGGCTTCCAAGCAGCTCTCAAGGAAACTCAGTTTTCACACTCTATGCTTAGTGCCCTTTGAGTGCATTATCTAGGAATGAACCTGGTAGAGCATCCCACACAAACGAATGCTCCACATGCGGGTTTCACATGCCACCACCTCCACACTCACAGGCAACTTCAGCGCCACAGCCGTTTTCAGATAGCCCTCAATGCAAAGGCTCTAGACGCAAATATTGGTGTGAGAGCTAATTCAATCAAGGAAACACTGCATGTTGGTGAAGGGCATATTGAAGAAGGATCAGCCGAGTGGTTCTTGTGGGAGAACAACTCCATTTGGCTCACTAACTTCACACACCATCAGGCTTCCAAGCAGCTCTCAAGGAAACTCAGTTTTCACACTCTATGCTTAGTGCCCTTTGAGTGCATTATCTAGGAATGAACCTGGTAGAGCATCCCACACAAACGAATGCTCCACATGCGGGTTTCACATGCCACCAACTCCACATTCACAGGCAACTTCAGCGCCACAGCCGTTTTCAGATAGCCCTCAATGCAAAGGCTCTAGACGCAAATATTGGTGTGAGAGCTAATTCAATCAAGGAAACACTGCATGTTGGTGAAGGGCATATTGAAGAAGGATCAGCCGAGTGGTTCTTGTGGGAGAACAACTCCATTTGGCTCACTAACTTCACACACCATCAGGCTTCCAAGCAGCTCTCAAGCAAACTCAGTTTTCACACTCTATGCTTAGTGCCCTTTGAGTGCATTATCTAGGAATGAACCTGGTAGAGCATCCCACACAAACGAATGCTCCACATGCGGGTTTCACATGCCACCAACTCCACATTCACAGGCAACTTCAGCGCCACAGCTGTTTTCAGATAGCCCTCAATGCAAAGGCTCTAGACGCAAATATTGGTGTGAGAGCTAATTCAATCAAGGAAACACTGCATGTTGGTGAAGGGCATATTGAAGAAGGATCAGCCGAGTGGTTCTTGTGGGAGAACAACTCCATTTGGCTCACTAACTTCACACACCATCAGGCTTCCAAGCAGCTCTCAAGGAAACTCAGTTTTCACACTCTATGCTTAGTGCCCTTTGAGTGCATTATCTAGGAATGAACCTGGTAGAGCATCCCACACAAACGAATGCTCCACATGCGGGTTTCACATGCCACCAACTCCACATTCACAGGCAACTTCAGCGCCACAGCCGTTTTCAGATAGCCCTCAATGCAAAGGCTCTAGACGCAAATATTGGTGTGAGAGCTAATTCAGTCAAGGAAACACTGCATGTTGGTGAAGGGCATATTGAAGAAGGATCAGCCGAGTGGTTCTTGTGGGAGAACAACTCCATTTGGCTCACTAACTTCACACACCATCAGGCTTCCAAGCAGCTCTCAAGGAAACTCAGTTTTCACACTCTATGCTTAGAGCTTTTTGTGTGCCTAGGACTGAAATGAAGCTTGGTCAGCATCCCACACAAACGAATGCTCCACATGCGGGTTTCACATGCCACCAACTCCACATTCACAGGCAACTTCAGCGCCACAGCCGTTTTCAGATAGCCCTCAATGCAAAGGCTCTAGACGCAAATATTGGTGTGAGAGCTAATTCAATCAAGGAAACACTGCATGTTGGTGAAGGGCATTTTGAAGAAGGATCAGCCGAGTGGTTCTTGTGGGAGAACAACTCCATTTGGCTCACTAACTTCACACACCATCAGGCTTCCAAGCAGCTCTCAAGGAAACTCAGTTTTCACACTCTATGCTTAGTGCCCTTTGAGTGCCTTATCTAGGAATGAACCTGGTAGAGCATCCCACACAAACAAATGCTCCACATGCGGGTTTCACATGCCACCAACTCCACATTCACAGGCAACTTCAGCGCCACAGCCGTTTTCAGATAGCCCTCAATGCAAAGGCTCTAGACGCCAATATTGGTGTGAGAGCTAATTCAATCAAGGAAACACTGCATGTTAGTGAACGGCATATTGAAGAAGAATCAGCCGAGTGGTTCTTGTGGGAGAACAACTCCATTTGGCTCACTAACTTCACACACCATCAGGCTTCCAACCAGCTCTCAAGGAAACTCAGTTTTCACACTCTATGCTTAGTGCCCTTTGAGTGCATTATCTAGGAATGAACCTGGTAGAGCATCCCACACAAACGAATGCTCCACATGCGGGTTTCACATGCCACCAACTCCACATTCACAGGCAACTTCAGCGCCACAGCCGTTTTCAGATAGCCCTCAATGCAAAGGCTCTAGACGCAAATATTGGTGTGAGAGCTAATTCAGTCAAGGAAACACTGCATGTTGGTGAAGGGCATATTGAAGAAGGATCAGCCGAGTGGTTCTTGTGGGAGAACAACTCCATTTGGCTCACTAACTTCACACACCATCAGGCTTCCAAGCAGCTCTCAAGGAAACTCAGTTTTCACACTCTATGCTTAGAGCTTTTTGTGTGCCTAGGACTGAAATGAAGCTTGGTCAGCATCCCACACAAACGAATGCTCCACATGCGGGTTTCACATGCCACCAACTCCACATTCACAGGCAACTTCAGCGCCACAGCCGTTTTCAGATAGCCCTCAATGCAAAGGCTCTAGACGCAAATATTGGTGTGAGAGCTAATTCAATCAAGGAAACACTGCATGTTGGTGAAGGGCATATTGAAGAAGGATCAGCCGAGTGGTTCTTGTGGGAGAACAACTCCATTGGGCTCACTAACTTCACACACCATCAGGCTTCCAAGCAGCTCTCAAGGAAACTCAGTTTTCACACTCTATGCTTAGTGCCCTTTGAATGCATTATCTAGGAATGAACCTGGTAGAGCATCCCACACAAACGAATGCTCCACATGCGGGTTTCACATGCCACCAACTCCACATTCACAGGCAACTTCAGCGCCACAGCCGTTTTCAGATAGCCCTCAATGCAAAGGCTCTAGACGCAAATATTGGTGTGAGAGCTAATTCAATCAAGGAAACACTGCATGTTGGTGATGGGCATATTGAAGAAGGATCAGCCGAGTGGTTCTTGTGGGAGAACAACTCCATTTGGCTCACTAACTTCACACACCATCAGGCTTCCAAGCAGCTCTCAAGGAAACTCAGTTTTCACACTCTATGCTTAGTGCCCTTTGTATGGCTAGCACTGAAATGAACCTGGTAGAGCATCCCACACAAACGAATGCTCCACATGCGGGTTTCACATGCCACCAACTCCACATTCACAGGCAACTTCAGCGCCACAGCCGTTTTCAGATAGCCCTCAATGCAAAGGCTCTAGACGCAAATATTGGTGTGAGAGCTAATTCAATCAAGGAAACACTGCATGTTGGTGAAGGGCATATTGAAGAAGAATCAGCCGAGTGGTTCTTGTGGGAGAACAACTCCATTTGGCTCACTAACTTCACACACCATCAGGCTTCCAAGCAGCTCTCAAGGAAACTCAGTTTTCACACTCTATGCTTAGTGCCCTTTGAGTGCATTATCTAGGAATGAACCTGGTAGAGCATCCCACACAAACGAATGCTCCACATGCGGGTTTCACATGCCACCAACTCCACATTCACAGGCAACTTCAGCGCCACAGCCGTTTTCAGATAGCCCTCAATGCAAAGGCTCTAGACGCAAATATTGGTGTGAGAGCTAATTCAATCAAGGAAACACTGCATGTTAGTGAACGGCATATTGAAGAAGAATCAGCCGAGTGGTTCTTGTGGGAGAACAACTCCATTTGGCTCACTAACTTCACACACCATCAGGCTTCCAACCAGCTCTCAAGGAAACTCAGTTTTCACACTCTATGCTTAGTGCCCTTTGAGTGCATTATCTAGGAATGAACCTGGTAGAGCATCCCACACAAACGAATGCTCCACATGCGGGTTTCACATGCCACCAACTCCACATTCACAGGCAACTTCAGCGCCACAGCCGTTTTCAGATAGCCCTCAATGCAAAGGCTCTAGACGCAAATATTTGTGTGAGAGCTAATTCAATCAAGGAAACAGTGCATGTTGATGAAGGGCATATTGAAGAAGGATCAGCCGAGTGGTTCTTGTGGGAGAACAACTCCATTTGGCTCACTAACTTCACACACCATCAGGCTTCCAAGCAGCTCTCAAGCAAACTCAGTTTTCACACTCTATGCTTAGTGCCCTTTGAGTGCATTATCTAGGAATGAACCTGGTAGAGCATCCCACACAAACGAATGCTCCACATGCGGGTTTCACATGCCACCAACTCCACATTCACAGGCAACTTCAGCGCCACAGCCGTTTTCAGATAGCCCTCAATGCAAAGGCTCTAGACGCAAATATTGGTGTGAGAGCTAATTCAATCAAGGAAACACTGCATGTTGGTGAAGGGCATTTTGAAGAAGGATCAGCCGAGTGGTTCTTGTGGGAGAACAACTCCATTTGGCTCACTAACTTCACACACCATCAGGCTTCCAAGCAGCTCTCAAGGAAACTCAGTTTTCACACTCTATGCTTAGTGCCCTTTGCATGGCTAGCACTGAAATGAACCTGGTAGAGCATCCCACACAAACGAATGCTCCACATGCGGGTTTCACATGCCACCAACTCCACATTCACAGGCAACTTCAGCGCCACAGCCGTTTTCAGATAGCCCTCAATGCAAAGGCTCTAGACGCAAATATTGGTGTGAGAGCTAATTCAATCAAGGAAACACTGCATGTTGGTGAAGGGCATATTGAAGAAGGATCAGCCGAGTGGTTCTTGTGGGAGAACAACTCCATTTGGCTCACTAACTTCACACACCATCAGGCTTCCAAGCAGCTCTCAAGGAAACTCAGTTTTCACACTCTATGCTTAGTGCCCTTTGAGTGCATTATCTAGGAATGAACCTGGTAGAGCATCCCACACAAACGAATGCTCCACATGCGGGTTTCACATGCCACCAACTCCACATTCACAGGCAACTTCAGCGCCACAGCCGTTTTCAGATAGCCCTCAATGCAAAGGCTCTAGACGCAAATATTGGTGTGAGAGCTAATTCAATCAAGGAAACAGTGCATGTTGATGAAGGGCATATTGAAGAAGGATCAGCCGAGTGGTTCTTGTGGGAGAACAACTACATTTGGCTCACTAACTTCACACACCATCAGGCTTCCAAGCAGCTCTCAAGCAAACTCAGTTTTCACACTCTATGCTTAGTGCCCTTTGAGTGCATTATCTAGGAATGAACCTGGTAGAGCATCCCACACAAACGAATGCTCCACATGCGGGTTTCACATGCCACCAACTCCACATTCACAGGCAACTTCAGCGCCACAGCCGTTTTCAGATAGCCCTCAATGCAAAGGCTCTAGACGCAAATATTGGTGTGAGAGCTAATTCAATCAAGGAAACACTGCATGTTGGTGAAGGGCATATTGAAGAAGGATCAGCCGAGTGGTTCTTGTGGGAGAACAACTCCATTTGGCTCACTAATTTCACACACCATCAGGCTTCCAAGCAGCTCTCAAGGAAACTCAGTTTTCACACTCTATGCTTAGTGCCGTTTGAATGCATTATCTAGGAATGAACCTGGTAGAGCATCCCCCAGAAACGAATGCTCCACATGCGGGTTTCACATGCCACCAACTCCACATTCACAGGCAACTTCAGCGCCACAGCCGTTTTCAGATAGCCCTCAATGCAAAGGCTCTAGACGCAAATATTGGTGTGAGAGCTAATTCAATCAAGGAAACACTGCATGTTGGTGAAGGGCATTTTGAAGAAGGATCAGCCGAGTGGTTCTTGTGGGAGAACAACTCCATTTGGCTCACTAACTTCACACACCATCAGGCTTCCAAGCAGCTCTCAAAGAAACTCAGTTTTCACACTCTATGCTTAGTGCACTTTGTAAGGCTAGGACTGAAAAGAACCTGGTAGAGCATCCCACACAAACGAATGCTCCACATGCGGGTTTCACATGCCACCAACTCCACATTCACAGGCAACTTCAGCGCCACAGCCGTTTTCAGAAGGCCCTCAATGCAAAGGCTCTAGAAGCAAATATTGGTGTGAGAGCTAATTCAATCAAGGAAACAATGCATGTTGGTGAAGGGCATATTGAAGAAGGATCAGCCGAGTGGTTCTTGTGGGAGAACAACTCCATTTGGCTCACTAACTTCACACACCATCAGGCTTCCAAGCAGCTCTCAAGCAAACTCAGTTTTCACACTCTATGCTTAGTGCTCTTTGTGTGCCTAGGACTGAAATGATGCTTCTTCAGCATCCCACACAAACGAATGCTCCACATGCGGGTTTCACATGCCACCAACTCCACATTCACAGGCAACTTCAGCGCCACAGCCGTTTTCAGATAGCCCTCAAAGCAAAGGCTCTAGACGCAAATATTGGTGTGAGAGCTAATTCAATCAAGGAAACACTGCATGTTGGTGAAGGGCATATTGAAGAAGGATCAGCCGAGTGGTTCTTGTGGGAGAACAACTCCATTTGGCTCACTAACTTCACACACCATCAGGCTTCCAAGCAGCTCTCAAGGAAACTCAGTTTTCACACTCTATGCTTAGTGCCGTTTGAATGCATTATCAAGGAATGAACCTGGTACAGCATCCCACACAAACGAATGCTCCACATGCGGGTTTCACATGCCACCAACTCCACATTCACAGGCAACTTCAGCGCCACAGCCGTTTTCAGATAGCCCTCAATGCAAAGGCTCTAGACGCAAATATTGGTGTGAGAGCTAATTCAATCAAGGAAACACTGCATGTTGGTGAAGGGCATATTGAAGAAGGATCAGCCGAGTGGTTCTTGTGGGAGAACAACTCCATTTGGCTCACTAACTTCACACACCATCAGGCTTCCAAGCAGCTCTCAAGGAAACTCAGTTTTCACACTCTATGCTTAGTGCCCTTTGAGTGCTTTATCTAGGAATGAACCTGGTAGAGCATCCCACACAAACGAATGCTCCACATGCGGGTTTCACATGCCACCAACTCCACATTCACAGGCAACTTCAGCGCCACAGCCGTTTTCAGATAGCCCTCAATGCAAAGGCTCTAGACGCAAATATTGGTGTGAGAGCTAATTCAATCAAGGAAACACTGCATGTTGGTGAAGGGCATATTGAAGAAGGATCAGCCGAGTGGTTCTTGTGGGAGAACAACTCCATTTGGCTCACTAACTTCACACACCATCAGGCTTCCAAGCAGCTCTCAAGGAAACTCAGTTGTCACACTCTATGCTTAGTGCTCTTTGTGTGCCTAGGACTGAAATGAAGCTTGGTCAGCATCTCACACAAACGAATGCTCCACATGCGGGTTTCACATGCCACCAACTCCACATTCACAGGCAACTTCAGCGCCACAGCCGTTTTCAGATAGCCCTCAATGCAAAGGCTCTAGACGCAAATATTGGTGTGAGAGCTAATTCAATCAAGGAAACACTGCATGTTGGTGAAGGGCATATTGAAGAAGGATCAGCCGAGTGGTTCTTGTGGGAGAACAACTCCATTTGGCTCACTAAGTTCACACACCATCAGTCTTCCAAGCAGCTCTCAAGGAAACTCAGTTTTCACACTCTATGCTTAGTGCCCTTTGAGTGCATTATCTAGGAATGAACCTGGTAGAGCATCCCACACAAACGAATGCTCCACATGCGGGTTTCACATGCCACCAACTCCACATTCACAGGCAACTTCAGCGCCACAGCCGTTTTCAGATAGCCCTCAATGCAAAGGCTCTAGACGCAAATATTGGTGTGAGAGCTAATTCAATCAAGGAAACAGTGCATGTTGGTGAAGGGCATATTGAAGAAGGATCAGCCGAGTGGTTCTTGTGGGAGAACAACTCCATTTGGCTCACTAACTTCACACACCATCAGGCTTCCAAGCAGCTCTCAAGGAAACTCAGTTTTCACACTCTATGCTTAGTGCCCTTTGTATGGCTAGCACTGAAATGAACCTGGTAGAGCATCCCACACAAACGAATGCTCCACATGCGGGTTTCACATGCCACCAACTCCACATTCACAGGCAACTTCAGCGCCACAGCCGTTTTCAGATAGCCCTCAATGCAAAGGCTCTAGACGCAAATATTGGTGTGAGAGCTAATTCAATCAAGGAAACAGTGCATGTTGGTGAAGGGCATATTGAAGAAGGATCAGCCGAGTGGTTCTTGTGGGAGAACAAGTCCATTTGGCTCACTAGCTTCACACACCATCAGGCTTCCAAGCAGCTCTCAAGGAAACTCAGTTTTCACACTCTATGCTTAGTGCCCTTTGAGTGCATTATCTAGGAATGAACCTGGTAGAGCATCCCACACAAACGAATGCTCCACATGCGGGTTTCACATGCCACCAACTCCACATTCACAGGCAACTTCAGCGCCACAGCCGTTTTCAGATAGCCCTCAATGCAAAGGCTCTAGACGCAAATATTGGTGTGAGAGCTAATTCAATCAAGGAAACACTGCATGTTAGTGAACGGCATATTGAAGAAGAATCAGCCGAGTGGTTCTTGTGGGAGAACAACTCCATTTGGCTCACTAACTTCACACACCATCAGGCTTCCAACCAGCTCTCAAGGAAACTCAGTTTTCACACTCTATGCTTAGTGCCCTTTGAGTGCATTATCTAGGAATGAACCTGGTAGAGCATCCCACACAAACGAATGCTCCACATGCGGGTTTCACATGCCACCAACTCCACATTCACAGGCAACTTCAGCGCCACAGCCGTTTTCAGATAGCCCTCAATGCAAAGGCTCTAGACGCAAATATTTGTGTGAGAGCTAATTCAATCAAGGAAACAGTGCATGTTGATGAAGGGCATATTGAAGAAGGATCAGCCGAGTGGTTCTTGTGGGAGAACAACTCCATTTGGCTCACTAACTTCACACACCATCAGGCTTCCAAGCAGCTCTCAAGCAAACTCAGTTTTCACACTCTATGCTTAGTGCCCTTTGAGTGCATTATCTAGGAATGAACCTGGTAGAGCATCCCACACAAACGAATGCTCCACATGCGGGTTTCACATGCCACCAACTCCACATTCACAGGCAACTTCAGCGCCACAGCCGTTTTCAGATAGCCCTCAATGCAAAGGCTCTAGACGCAAATATTGGTGTGAGAGCTAATTCAATCAAGGAAACACTGCATGTTGGTGAAGGGCATTTTGAAGAAGGATCAGCCGAGTGGTTTTTGTGGGAGAACAACTCCATTTGGCTCACTAACTTCACACACCATCAGGCTTCCAAGCAGCTCTCAAGCAAACTCAGTTTTCACACTCTATGCTTAGTGCCATTTGTATGGGTAGGACTGAAATGAACCTGGTAGAGCATCCCACACAAACGAATGCTCCACATGCGGGTTTCACATGCCACCAACTCCACATTCACAGGCAACTTCAGCGCCACAGCCGTTTTCAGATAGCCCTCAATGCAAAGGCTCTAGACGCAAATATTGGTGTGAGAGCTAATTCAATCAAGGAAACACTGCATGTTGGTGAAGGGCATATTGAAGAAGGATCAGCCGAGTGGTTCTTGTGGGAGAACAACTCCATTTGGCTCACTAACTTCACACACCATCAGGCTTCCAAGCAGCTCTCAAGGAAACTCAGTTTTCACACTCTATGCTTAGTGCCCTTTGAGTGCATTATCTAGGAATGAACCTGGTAGAGCATCCCACACAAACGAATGCTCCACATGCGGGTTTCACATGCCACCAACTCCACATTCACAGGCAACTTCAGCGCCACAGCCGTTTTCAGATAGCCCTCAATGCAAAGGCTCTAGACGCAAATATTGGTGTGAGAGGTAATTCAATCAAGGAAACACTGCATGTTAGTGAACGGCATATTGAAGAAGAATCAGCCGAGTGGTTCTTGTGGGAGAACAACTCCATTTGGTTCACTAACTTCACACACCATCAGGCTTCCAACCAGCTCTCAAGGAAACTCAGTTTTCACACTCTATGCTTAGTGCCCTTTGAGTGCATTATCTAGGAATGAACCTGGTAGAGCATCCCACACAAACGAATGCTCCACATGCGGGTTTCACATGCCACCAACTCCACATTCACAGGCAACTTCAGCGCCACAGCCGTTTTCAGATAGCCCTCAATGCAAAGGCTCTAGACGCAAATATTTGTGTGAGAGCTAATTCAATCAAGGAAACAGTGCATGTTGATGAAGGGCATATTGAAGAAGGATCAGCCGAGTGGTTCTTGTGGGAGAACAACTACATTTGGCTCACTAACTTCACACACCATCAGGCTTCCAAGCAGCTCTCAAGCAAACTCAGTTTTCACACTCTATGCTTAGTGCCCTTTGAGTGCATTATCTAGGAATGAACCTGGTAGAGCATCCCACACAAACAAATGCTCCACATGCGGGTTTCACATGCCACCAACTCCACATTCACAGGCAACTTCAGCGCCACAGCCGTTTTCAGATAGCCCTCAATGCAAAGGCTCTAGACGCAAATATTGGTGTGAGAGCTAATTCAATCAAGGAAACACTGCATGTTGGTGAAGGGCATATTGAAGAAGGATCAGCCGAGTGGTTCTTGTGGGAGAACAACTCCATTTGGCTCACTAATTTCACACACCATCAGGCTTCCAAGCAGCTCTCAAGGAAACTCAGTTTTCACACTCTATGCTTAGTGCCGTTTGAATGCATTATCTAGGAATGAACCTGGTAGAGCATCCCCCAGAAACGAATGCTCCACATGCGGGTTTCACATGCCACCAACTCCACATTCACAGGCAACTTCAGCGCCACAGCCGTTTTCAGATAGCCCTCAATGCAAAGGCTCTAGACGCAAATATTTGTGTGAGAGCTAATTCAATCAAGGAAACACTGCATGTTGGTGAAGGGCATTTTGAAGAAGGATCAGCCGAGTGGTTCTTGTGGGAGAACAACTCCATTTGGCTCACTAACTTCACACACCATCAGGCTTCCAAGCAGCTCTCAAAGAAACTCAGTTTTCACACTCTATGCTTAGTGCACTTTGTAAGGCTAGGACTGAAAAGAACCTGGTAGAGCATCCCACACAAACGAATGCTCCACATGCGGGTTTCACATGCCACCAACTCCACATTCACAGGCAACTTCAGCGCCACAGCCGTTTTCAGAAGGCCCTCAATGCAAAGGCTCTAGAAGCAAATATTGGTGTGAGAGCTAATTCAATCAAGGAAACACTGCATGTTGGTGAAGGGCATATTGAAGAAGGATCAGCCGAGTGGTTCTTGTGGGAGAACAACTCCATTTGGCTCACTAACTTCACACACCATCAGGCTTCCAAGCAGCTCTCAAGGAAACTCAGTTGTCACACTCTATGCTTAGTGCTCTTTGTGTGCCTAGGACTGAAATGAAGCTTGGTCAGCATCTCACACAAACGAATGCTCCACATGCGGGTTTCACATGCCACCAACTCCACATTCACAGGCAACTTCAGCGCCACAGCCGTTTTCAGATAGCCCTCAATGCAAAGGCTCTAGACGCAAATATTGGTGTGAGAGCTAATTCAATCAACGAAACACTGCATGTTGGTGAAGGGCATATTGAAGAAGGATCAGCCGAGTGGTTCTTGTGGGAGAACAACTCCATTTGGCTCACTAAGTTCACACACCATCAGTCTTCCAAGCAGCTCTCAAGGAAACTCAGTTTTCACACTCTATGCTTAGTGCCCTTTGAGTGCATTATCTAGGAATGAACCTGGTAGAGCATCCCACACAAACGAATGCTCCACATGCGGGTTTCACATGCCACCAACTCCACATTCACAGGCAACTTCAGCGCCACAGCCGTTTTCAGGTAGCCCTCAATGCAAAGGCTCTAGACGCAAATATTGGTGTGAGAGCTAATTCAATCAAGGAAACACTGCATGTTGGTGAAGGGCATATTGAAGAAGGATCAGCCGAGTGGTTCTTGTGGGAGAACACCTCCATTTGGCTCACTAACTTCACACACCATCAGGCTTCCGAGCAGCTCTCAAGGAAACTCAGTTTTCACACTCTATGCTTAGTGCCCTTTGAGTGCATTATCTAGGAATGAACCTGGTAGAGCATCCCACACAAACGAATGCTCCACATGCGGGTTTCACATGCCACCACCTCCACACTCACAGGCAACTTCAGCGCCACAGCCGTTTTCAGATAGCCCTCAATGCAAAGGCTCTAGACGCAAATATTGGTGTGAGAGCTAATTCAATCAAGGAAACACTGCATGTTGGTGAAGGGCATATTGAAGAAGGATCAGCCGAGTGGTTCTTGTGGGAGAACAACTCCATTTGGCTCACTAACTTCACACACCATCAGGCTTCCAAGCAGCTCTCAAGGAAACTCAGTTTTCACACTCTATGCTTAGTGCCCTTTGAGTGCATTATCTAGGAATGAACCTGGTAGAGCATCCCACACAAACGAATGCTCCACATGCGGGTTTCACATGCCACCAACTCCACATTCACAGGCAACTTCAGCGCCACAGCCGTTTTCAGATAGCCCTCAATGCAAAGGCTCTAGACGCAAATATTGGTGTGAGAGCTAATTCAATCAAGGAAACAGTGCATGTTGGTGAAGGGCATATTGAAGAAGGATCAGCCGAGTGGTTCTTGTGGGAGAACAACTCCATTTGGCTCACTAACTTCACACACCATCAGGCTTCCAAGCAGCGCTCAAGGAAACTCAGTTTTCACACTCTATGCTTAGTGCCCTTTGAGTGCATTATCTAGGAATGAACCTGGTAGAGCATCCCACACAAACGAATGCTCCACATGCGGGTTTCACATGCCACCAACTCCACATTCACAGGCAACTTCAGCGCCACAGCTGTTTTCAGATAGCCCTCAATGCAAAGGCTCTAGACGCAAATATTGGTGTGAGAGCTAATTCAATCAAGGAAACACTGCATGTTGGTGAAGGGCATATTGAAGAAGGATCAGCCGAGTGGTTCTTGTGGGAGAACAACTCCATTTGGCTCACTAACTTCACACACCATCAGGCTTTAAAGCAGCTCTCAAGGAAACTCAGTTTTCACACTCTATGCTTAGTGCCATTTGTATGGGTAGGACTGAAATGAACCTGGTAGAGCATCCCACACAAACGAATGCTCCACATGCGGGTTTCACATGCCACCAACTCCACATTCACAGGCAACTTCAGCGCCACAGCCGTTTTCAGATAGCCCTCAATGCAAAGGCTCTAGACGCAAATATTGGTGTGAGAGCTAATTCAATCAAGGAAACACTGCATGTTGGTGAAGGGCATATTGAAGAAGGATCAGCCGAGTGGTTCTTGTGGGAGAACAACTCCATTTGGCTCACTAACTTCACACACCATCAGGCTTCCAAGCAGCTCTCAAGGAAACTCAGTTTTCACACTCTATGCTTAGAGCCTTTTTGTGTGCCTAGGACTGAATGAAGCTTGGTCATCATCCCACACAAACGAATGCTCCACATGCGGGTTTCACATGCCACCAACTCCACATTCACAGGCAACTTCAGCGCCACAGCCGTTTTCAGATAGCCCTCAATGCAAAGGCTCTAGACGCAAATATTGGTGTGAGAGCTAATTCAATCAAGGAAACACTGCATGTTGGTGAAGGGCATATTGAAGAAGGATCAGCCGAGTGGTTCTTGTGGGAGAACAACTCCATTTGGCTCACTAACTTCACACACCATCAGGCTTCCAAGCAGCTCTCAAGGAAACTCAGTTTTCACACTCTATGCTTAGTGCCCTTTGAGTGCATTGTGTAGGAATGAACATGGTAGAGCATCCCACACAAACGAATGCTCCACATGCGGGTTTCACATGCCACCAACTCCACATTCACAGGCAACTTCAGCGCCACAGCCGTTTTCAGATAGCCCTCAATGCAAAGGCTCTAGACGCAAATATTGGTGTGAGAGCTAATTCAATCAAGGAAACACTGCATGTTGGTGAAGGGCATATTGAAGAAGGATCAGCCGAGTGGTTCTTGTGGGAGAACAACTCCATTTGGCTCACTAACTTCACACACCATCAGGCTTCCAACCAGCTCTCAAGGAAACTCAGTTTTCACACTCTATGCTTAGTGCCCTTTGTATGGCTAGGATGAAATGAACCTGGTAGAGCATCCACACAAACGAATGCTCCACATGCGGGTTTCACATGCCACCAACTCCACATTCACAGGCAACTTCAGCGCCACAGCCGTTTTCAGATAGCCCTCAATGCAAAGGCTCTAGACGCAAATATTGGTGTGAGAGCTAATTCAATCAAGGAAACACTGCATGTTGGTGAAGGGCATATTGAAGAAGGATCAGCCGAGTGGTTCTTGTGGGAGAACAACTCCATTTGGCTCACTAACTTCACACACCATCAGGCTTCCAAGCAGCTCTCAAGGAAACTCAGTTTTCACACTCTATGCTTAGTGCCCTTTGAGTGCATTATCTAGGAATGAACCTGGTAGAGCATCCCACACAAACGAATGCTCCACATGCGGGTTTCACATGCCACCAACTCCACATTCACAGGCAACTTCAGCGCCACAGCCGTTTTCAGATAGCCCTCAATGCAAAGGCTCTAGACGCAAATATTGGTGTGAGAGCTAATTCAATCAAGGAAACACTGCATGTTGGTGAAGGGCATATTGAAGAAGGATCAGCCGAGTGGTTCTTGTGGGAGAACAACTCCATTTGGCTCACTAACTTCACACACCATCAGGCTTCCAAGCAGCTCTCAAGGAAACTCAGTTTTCACACTCTATGCTTAGTGCCGTTTGAATGCATTATCTAGGAATGAACTGGTAGAGCATCCCACACAAACGAATGCTCCACATGCGGGTTTCACATGCCTCCAACTCCACATTCACAGGCAACTTCAGCGCCACAGCCGTTTTCAGATAGCCCTCAATGCAAAGGCTCTAGACGCAAATATTGGTGTGAGAGCTAATTCAATCAAGGAAACACTGCATGTTGGTGAAGGGCATATTGAAGAAGGATCAGCCGAGTGGTTCTTGTGGGAGAACAACTCCATTTGGCTCACTAACTTCACACACCATCAGGCTTTCAAGCAGCTCTCAAGGAAACTCAGTTTTCACACTCTATGCTTAGTGCCCTTTGTATGGCTAGGACTGAAATGAACCTGGTAGAGCATCCCACACAAACGAATGCTCCACATGCGGGTTTCACATGCCACCAACTCCACATTCACAGGCAACTTCAGCGCCACAGCCGTTTTCAGATAGCCCTCAATGCAAAGGCTCTAGACGCAAATATTGGTGTGAGAGCTAATTCAATCAAGGAAACACTGCATGTTGGTGAAGGGCATATTGAAGAAGGATCAGCCGAGTGGTTCTAGTGGGAGAACAACTCCATTTGGCTCACTAACTTCACACACCATCAGGCTTCCAAGCAGCTCTCAAGGAAACTCAGTTTTCACACTCTATGCTTAGTGCCCTTTGAGTGCATTATCTAGGAATGAACCTGGTAGAGCATCCCACACAAACGAATGCTCCACATGCGGGTTTCACATGCCACCAACTCCACATTCACAGGCAACTTCAGCGCCACAGCCGTTTTCAGATAGCCCTCAATGCAAAGGCTCTAGACGCAAATATTGGTGTGAGAGCTAATTCAGTCAAGGAAACACTGCATGTTGGTGAAGGGCATATTGAAGAAGGATCAGCCGAGTGGTTCTTGTGGGAGAACAACTCCATTTGGCTCACTAACTTCACACACCATCAGGCTTCCAAGCAGCTCTCAAGGAAACTCAGTTTTCACACTCTATGCTTAGTGCCTTTTGTGTGCCTAGGACTGAAATGAAGCTTGGTCAGCATCCCACACAAACGAATGCTCCACATGCGGGTTTCACATGCCACCAACTCCACATTCACAGGCAACTTCAGCGCCACAGCCGTTTTCAGATAGCCCTCAATGCAAAGGCTCTAGACGCAAATATTGGTGTGAGAGCTAATTCAATCAAGGAAACACTGCATGTTGGTGAAGGGCATATTGAAGAAGGATCAGCCGAGTGGTTCTTGTGGGAGAACAACTCCATTTGGCTCACTAACTTCACACACCATCAGGCTTCCAAGCAGCTCTCAAGAAACTCAGTTTTCACACTCTATGCTTAGTGCCGTTTGAATGCATTATCTAGGAATGAACCTGGTAGAGCATCCCACACAAACGAATGCTCCACATGCGGGTTTCACATGCCACCAACTCCACATTCACAGGCAACTTCAGCGCCACAGCCGTTTTCAGATAGCCCTCAATGCAAAGGCTCTAGACGCAAATATTGGTGTGAGAGCTAATTCAATCAAGGAAACACTGCATGTTGGTGAAGGGCATATTGAAGAAGGATCAGCCGAGTGGTTCTTGTGGGAGAACAACTCCATTTGGCTCACTAACTTCACACACCATCAGGCTTCCAAGCAGCTCTCAAGGAAACTCAGTTTTCACACTCTATGCTTAGTGCCCTTTGAGTGCATTATCTAGGAATGAACCTGGTAGAGCATCCCACACAAACGAATGCTCCACATGCGGGTTTCACATGCCACCAACTCCACATTCACAGGCAACTTCAGCGCCACAGCCGTTTTCAGATAGCCCTCAATGCAAAGGCTCTAGACGCAAATATTGGTGTGAGAGCTAATTCAATCAAGGAAACACTGCATGTTGGTGAAGGGCATATTGAAGAAGGATCAGCCGAGTGGTTCTTGTGGGAGAACAACTCCATTTGGCTCACTAACTTCACACACCATCAGGCTTCCAAGCAGCTCTCAAGGAAACTCAGTTTTCACACTCTATGCTTAGTGCCCTTTGAGTGCATTATCTAGGAATGAACCTGGTAGAGCATCCCACACAAACGAATGCTCCACATGCGGGTTTCACATGCCACCAACTCCACATTCACAGGCAACTTCAGCGCCACAGCCGTTTTCAGAAGGCCCTCAATGCAAAGGCTCTAGACGCAAATATTGTGTGAGAGCTAATTCAATCAAGGAAACACTGCATGTTGGTGAAGGGCATATTGAAGAAGGATCAGCCGAGTGGTTCTTGTGGGAGAACAACTCCATTTGGCTCACTAACTTCACACACCATCAGGCTTCCAAGCAGCTCTCAAGGAAACTCAGTTTTCACACTCTATGCTTAGTGCTCTTTGTGTGCCTTGGACTGAAATGAAGCTTGGTCAGCATCCCACACAAACGAATGCTCCACATGCGGGTTTCACATGCCACCAACTCCACATTCACAGGCAACTTCAGCGCCACAGCCGTTTTCAGATAGCCCTCAATGCAAAGGCTCTAGACGCAAATATTGGTGTGAGAGCTAATTCAATCAAGGAAACACTGCATGTTGGTGAAGGGCATATTGAAGAAGGATCAGCCGAGTGGTTCTTGTGGGAGAACAACTCCATTTGGCTCACTAACTTCACACACCATCAGGCTTCCAAGCAGCTCTCAAGGAAACTCAGTTTTCACACTCTATGCTTAGTGCCGTTTGAATGCATTATCAAGGAATGAACCTGGTAGAGCATCCCACACAAACGAATGCTCCACATGCGGGTTTCACATGCCACCAACTCCACATTCACAGGCAACTTCAGCGCCACAGCCGTTTTCAGATAGCCCTCAATGCAAAGGCTCTAGAAGCAAATATTGGTGTGAGAGCTAATTCAATCAAGGAAACAATGCATGTTGGTGAAGGGCATATTGAAGAAGGATCAGCCGAGTGGTTCTTGTGGGAGAACAACTCCATTTGGCTCACTAACTTCACACACCATCAGGCTTCCAAGCAGCTCTCAAGGAAACTCAGTTTTCACACTCTATGCTTAGTGCCCTTTGTATGGCTAGGACTGAATGAACCTGGTAGAGCATCCCACACAAACGAATGCTCCACATGCGGGTTTCACATGCCACCAACTCCACATTCACAGGCAACTTCAGCGCCACAGCCGTTTTCAGATAGCCCTCAATGCAAAGGCTCTAGAAGCAAATATTGGTGTGAGAGCTAATTCAATCAAGGAAACACTGCATGTTGGTGAAGGGCATATTGAAGAAGGATCAGCCGAGTGGTTCTTGTGGGAGAACAACTCCATTTGGCTCACTAACTTCACACACCATCAGGCTTCCAAGCAGCTCTCAAGGAAACTCAGTTTTCACACTCTATGCTTAGTGCCCTTTGAGTGCTTTATCTAGGAATGAACCTGGTAGAGCATCCCACACAAACGAATGCTCCACATGCGGGTTTCACATGCCACCAACTCCACATTCACAGGCAACTTCAGCGCCACAGCCGTTTTCAGATAGCCCTCAATGCAAAGGCTCTAGACGCAAATATTGGTGTGAGAGCTAATTCAATCAAGGAAACACTGCATGTTGGTGAAGGGCATATTGAAGAAGGATCAGCCGAGTGGTTCTTGTGGGAGAACAACTCCATTTGGCTCACTAACTTCACACACCATCAGGCTTCCAAGCAGCTCTCAAGGAAACTCAGTTTTCACACTCTATGCTTAGTGCTCTTTGTGTGCCTAGGACTGAAATGAAGCTTGGTCAGCATCCCACACAAACGAATGCTCCACATGCGGGTTTCACATGCCACCAACTCCACATTCACAGGCAACTTCAGCGCCACAGCCGTTTTCAGATAGCCCTCAATGCAAAGGCTCTAGACGCAAATATTGGTGTGAGAGCTAATTCAATCAAGGAAACACTGCATGTTGGTGAAGGGCATATTGAAGAAGGATCAGCCGAGTGGTTCTTGTGGGAGAACAACTCCATTTGGCTCACTAACTTCACACACCATCAGGCTTCCAAGCAGCTCTCAAGGAAACTCAGTTTTCACACTCTATGCTTAGTGCCCTTTGAGTGCATTATCTAGGAATGAACCTGGTAGAGCATCCCACACAAACGAATGCTCCACATGCGGGTTTCACATGCCACCAACTCCACATTCACAGGCAACTTCAGCGCCACAGCCGTTTTCAGATAGCCCTCAATGCAAAGGCTCTAGACGCAAATATTGGTGTGAGAGCTAATTCAATCAAGGAAACACTGCATGTTGGTGAAGGGCATATTGAAGAAGGATCAGCCGAGTGGTTCTTGTGGGAGAACAACTCCATTTGGCTCACTAACTTCACACACCATCAGGCTTCCAAGCAGCTCTCAAGGAAACTCAGTTTTCACACTCTATGCTTAGTGCCCTTTGAGTGCATTATCTAGGAATGAACCTGGTAGAGCATCCCACACAAACGAATGCTCCACATGCGGGTTTCACATGCCACCAACTCCACATTCACAGGCAACTTCAGCGCCACAGCCGTTTTCAGATAGCCCTCAATGCAAAGGCTCTAGACGCAAATATTGGTGTGAGAGCTAATTCAATCAAGGAAACACTGCATGTTGGTGAAGGGCATATTGAAGAAGGATCAGCCGAGTGGTTCTTGTGGGAGAACAACTCCATTTGGCTCACTAACTTCACACACCATCAGGCTTCCAAGCAGCTCTCAAGGAAACTCAGTTTTCACACTCTATGCTTAGTGCCCTTTGAGTGCATTATCTAGAATGAACCTGGTAGAGCATCCCACACAAACGAATGCTCCACATGCGGGTTTCACATGCCACCAACTCCACATTCACAGGCAACTTCAGCGCCACAGCGTTTTCAGATAGCCCTCAATGCAAAGGCTCTAGACGCAAATATTGGTGTGAGAGCTAATTCAATCAAGGAAACACTGCATGTTGGTGAAGGGCATATTGAAGAAGGATCAGCCGAGTGGTTCTTGTGGGAGAACAACTCCATTTGGCTCACTAACTTCACACACCATCAGGCTTCCAAGCAGCTCTCAAGGAAACTCAGTTTTCACACTCTATGCTTAGTGCCCTTTGAGTGCATTATCTAGGAATGAACCTGGTAGAGCATCCCACACAAACGAATGCTCCACATGCGGGTTTCACATGCCACCAACTCCACATTCACAGGCAACTTCAGCGCCACAGCCGTTTTCAGATAGCCCTCAATGCAAAGGCTCTAGACGCAAATATTGGTGTGAGAGCTAATTCAATCAAGGAAACACTGCATGTTGGTGAAGGGCATATTGAAGAAGGATCAGCCGAGTGGTTCTTGTGGGAGAACAACTCCATTTGGCTCACTAACTTCACACACCATCAGGCTTCCAAGCAGCTCTCAAGGAAACTCAGTTTTCACACTCTATGCTTAGTGCCCTTTGAGTGCATTATCTAGGAATGAACCTGGTAGAGCATCCCACACAACGAATGCTCCACATGCGGGTTTCACATGCCACCAACTCCACATTCACAGGCAACTTCAGCGCCACAGCCGTTTTCAGATAGCCCTCAATGCAAAGGCTCTAGACGCAAATATTGGTGTGAGAGCTAATTCAATCAAGGAAACACTGCATGGTGGTGAAGGGCATATTGAAGAAGGATCAGCCGAGTGGTTCTTGTGGGAGAACAACTCCATCTGGCTCACTAACTTCACACACCATCAGGCTTCCAAGCAGCTCTCAAGGAAACTCAGTTTTCACACTCTATGCTTAGTGCCCTTTGAGTGCATTATCTAGAATGAACCTGGTAGAGCATCCCACACAAACGAATGCTCCACATGCGGGTTTCACATGCCACCAACTCCACATTCACAGGCAACTTCAGCGCCACAGGCGTTTTCAGATAGCCCTCAATGCAAAGGCTCTAGACGCAAATATTGGTGTGAGAGCTAATTCAATCAAGGAAACACTGCATGTTGGTGAAGGGCGTATTGAAGAAGGATCAGCCGAGTGGTTCTTGTGGGAGAACAACTCCGTTTGGCTCACTAACTTCACACACCATCAGGCTTCCAAGCAGCTCTCAAGGAAACTCAGTTTTCACACTCTATGCTTAGTGCCCTTTGTATGGCTAGGACTGAAATGAACCTGGTAGAGCATCCCACACAAACGAATGCTCCACATGCGGGTTTCACATGCCACCAACTCCACATTCACAGGCAACTTCAGCGCCACAGCGTTTTCAGATAGCCTCAATGCAAAGGCTCTAGAGCAAATATTGGTGTGAGAGCTAATTCAATCAAGGAAACACTGCATGTTGGTGAAGGGCATATTGAAGAAGGATCAGCCGAGTGGTTCTTGTGGGAGAACAACTCCATTTGGCTCACTAACTTCACACCATCAGGCTTCCAAGCAGCTCTCAAGGAAACTCAGTTTTCACACTCTATGCTTAGTGCCCTTTGTATGGCTAGGACTGAAATGAACCTGGTAGAGCATCCCACACAAACGAATGCTCCACATGCCGGTTTCACATGCCACCAACTCCACATTCACAGGCAACTTCAGCGCCACAGCCGTTTTCAGATAGCCCTCAATGCAAAGGCTCTAGACGCAAATATTGGTGTGAGAGCTAATTCAATCAAGGAAACACTGCATGTTGGTGAAGGGCATATTGAAGAAGGATCAGCCGAGTGGTTCTTGTGGGAGAACAACTCCATTTGGCTCACTAACTTCACACACCATCAGGCTTCCAAGCAGCTCTCAAGGAAACTCAGTTTTCACACTCTATGCTTAGTGCCTTTGTGTGCCTAGGACTGAAATGAAGCTTGGTCGAGCATCCCACACAAACGAATGCTCCACATGCGGGTTTCACATGCCACCAACTCCACATTCACAGGCAACTTCAGCGCCACAGCCGTTTTCAGATAGCCCTCAATGCAAAGGCTCTAGACGCAAATATTGGTGTGAGAGCTAATTCAATCAAGGAAACACTGCATGTTGGTGAAGGGCATATTGAAGAAGGATCAGCCGAGTGGTTCTTGTGGGAGAACAACTCCATTTGGCTCACTAACTTCACACACCATCAGGCTTCCAAGCAGCTCTCAAGGAAACTCAGTTTTCACACTCTATGCTTAGTGCCGTTTGAATGCATTATCTAGGAATGAACCTGGTAGAGCATCCCACACAAACGAATGCTCCACATGCGGGTTTCACATGCCACCAACTCCACATTCACAGGCAACTTCAGCGCCACAGCCGTTTTCAGATAGCCCTCAATGCAAAGGCTCTAGACGCAAATATTGGTGTGAGAGCTAATTCAATCAAGGAAACACTGCATGTTGGTGAAGGGCATATTGAAGAAGGATCAGCCGAGTGGTTCTTGTGGGAGAACAACTCCATTTGGCTCACTAACTTCACACACCATCAGGCTTCCAAGCAGCTCTCAAGGAAACTCAGTTTTCACACTCTATGCTTAGTGCCCTTTGTATGGCTAGGACTGAAATGAACCTGGTAGAGCATCCCACACAAACGAATGCTCCACATGCGGGTTTCACATGCCACCAACTCCACATTCACAGGCAACTTCAGCGCCACAGCCGTTTTCAGATAGCCCTCAATGCAAAGGCTCTAGAAGCAAATATTGGTGTGAGAGCTAATTCAATCAAGGAAACACTGCATGTTGGTGAAGGGCATATTGAAGAAGGATCAGCCGAGTGGTTCTTGTGGGAGAACAACTCCATTTGGCTCACTAACTTCACACACCATCAGGCTTCCAAGCAGCTCTCAAGGAAACTCAGTTTCACACTCTATGTTTAGTGCCCTTTGAGTGCATGATTTAGGAATGAACCTGGTAGAGCATCCCACACAAACGAATGCTCCACATGCGGGTTTCACATGCCACCAACTCCACATTCACAGGCAACTTCAGCGCCACAGCCGTTTTCAGATAGCCCTCAATGCAAAGGCTCTAGACGCAAATATTGGTGTGAGAGCTAATTCAATCAAGGAAACACTGCATGTTGGTGAAGGGCATATTGAAGAAGGATCAGCCGAGTGGTTCTTGTGGGAGAACAACTCCATTTGGCTCACTAACTTCACACACCATCAGGCTTCCAAGCAGCTCTCAAGGAAACTCAGTTTTCACACTCTATGCTTAGTGCACTTTGTAAGGCTAGGACTGAAATGAACCTGGTAGAGCATCCCACACAAACGAATGCTCCACATGCGGGTTTCACATGCCACCAACTCCACATTCACAGGCAACTTCAGCGCCACAGCCGTTTTCAGATAGCCCTCAATGCAAAGGCTCTAGACGCAAATATTGGTGTGAGAGCTAATTCAATCAAGGAAACACTGCATGTTGGTGAAGGGCATATTGAAGAAGGATCAGCCGAGTGGTTCTTGTGGGAGAACAACTCCATTTGGCTCACTAACTTCACACACCATCAGGCTTCCAAGCAGCTCTCAAGGAAACTCAGTTTTCACACTCTATGCTTAGTGCCCTTTGTATGGCTAGGACTGAAATGAACCTGGTAGAGCATCCCACACAAACGAATGCTCCACATGCGGGTTTCACATGCCACCAACTCCACATTCACAGGCAACTTCAGCGCCACAGCCGTTTTCAGATAGCCCTCAATGCAAAGGCTCTAGAAGCAAATATTGGTGTGAGAGCTAATTCAATCAAGGAAACACTGCATGTTGGTGAAGGGCATATTGAAGAAGGATCAGCCGAGTGGTTCTTGTGGAGAACAACTCCATTTGGCTCACTAACTTCACACACCATCAGGCTTCCAAGCAGCTCTCAAGGAAACTCAGTTTTCACACTCTATGTTTAGTGCCCTTTGAGTGCATGATCTAGGAATGAACCTGGTAGAGCATCCCACACAAACGAATGCTCCACATGCGGGTTTCACATGCCACCAACTCCACATTCACAGGCAACTTCAGCGCCACAGCCGTTTTCAGATAGCCCTCAATGCAAAGGCTCTAGACGCAAATATTGGTGTGAGAGCTAATTCAATCAAGGAAACACTGCATGTTGGTGAAGGGCATATTGAAGAAGGATCAGCCGAGTGGTTCTTGTGGGAGAACAACTCCATTTGGCTCACTAACTTCACACACCATCAGGCTTCCAAGCAGCTCTCAAGGAAACTCAGTTTTCACACTCTATGCTTAGTGCCGTTTGTAATGCATTATCAAGGAATGAACCTGGTAGAGCATCCCACACAAACGAATGCTCCACATGCGGGTTTCACATGCCACCAACTCCACATTCACAGGCAACTTCAGCGCCACAGCCGTTTTCAGATAGCCCTCAATGCAAAGGCTCTAGACGCAAATATTGGTGTGAGAGCTAATTCAATCAAGGAAACACTGCATGTTGGTGAAGGGCATATTGAAGAAGGATCAGCCGAGTGGTTCTTGTGGGAGAACAACTCCATTTGGCTCACTAACTTCACACACCATCAGGCTTCCAAGCAGCTCTCAAGGAAACTCAGTTTTCACACTCTATGCTTAGTGCCCTTTGTATGGCTAGGACTGAAATGAACCTGGTAGAGCATCCCACACAAACGAATGCTCCACATGCGGGTTTCACATGCCACCAACTCCACATTCTACAGGCAACTTCAGCGCCACAGCCGTTTTCAGATAGCCCTCAATGCAAAGGCTCTAGGACGCAAATATTGGTGTGAGAGCTAATTCAATCAAGGAAACACTGCATGTTGGTGAAGGGCATATTGAAGAAGGATCAGCCGAGTGGTTCTTGTGGGAGAACAACTCCATTTGGCTCACTAACTTCACACACCATCAGGCTTCCAAGCAGCTCTCAAGGAAACTCAGTTTTCACACTCTATGCTTAGTGCCCTTTGTATGGCTAGACTGAAATGAACCTGGTAGAGCATCCCACACAAACGAATGCTCCACATGCCGGTTTCACATGCCACCAACTCCACATTCACAGGCAACTTCAGCGCCACAGCCGTTTTCAGATAGCCCTCAATGCAAAGGCTCTAGACGCAAATATTGGTGTGAGAGCTAATTCAATCAAGGAAACACTGCATGTTGGTGAAGGGCATATTGAAGAAGGATCAGCCGAGTGGTTCTTGTGGAGAACAACTCCATTTGGCTCACTAACTTCACACACATCAGGCTTCCAAGCAGCTCTCAAGGAACTCAGTTTTCACACTCTATGCTTAGTGCTCTTTGAGTGCATAGGACTGAAATGAAGCTTGGTCAGCATCCCACACAAACGAATGCTCCACATGCGGGTTTCACATGCCACCAACTCCACATTCACAGGCACTTCAGCGCCACAGCCGTTTTCAGATAGCCCTCAATGCAAAGGCTCTAGACGCAAATATTGGTGTGAGAGCTAATTCAATCAAGGAAACACTGCATGTTGGTGAAGGGCATATTGAAGAAGGATCAGCCGAGTGGTTCTTGTGGGAGAACAACTCCATTTGGCTCACTAACTTCACACACCATCAGGCTTCCAAGCAGCTCTCAAGAAACTCAGTTTTCACACTCTATGCTTAGTGCCGTTTGAATGCATTATCTAGAATGAACCTGGTAGAGCATCCCACACAAACGAATGCTCCACATGCGGGTTTCACATGCCACCAACTCCACATTCACAGGCAACTTCAGCGCCACAGCCGTTTTCAGATAGCCCTCAATGCAAAGGCTCTAGACGCAAATATTGGTGTGAGAGCTAATTCAATCAAGGAAACACTGCATGTTGGTGAAGGGCATATTGAAGAAGGATCAGCCGAGTGGTTCTTGTGGGAGAACAACTCCATTTGGCTCACTAACTTCACACACCATCAGGCTTCCAAGCAGCTCTCAAAGAAACTCAGTTTTCACACTCTATGCTTAGTGCACTTTGTAAGGCTAGGACTGAAATGAACCTGGTAGAGCATCCCACACAAACAAATGCTCCACATGCGGGTTTCACATGCCACCAACTCCACATTCACAGGCAACTTCAGCGCCACAGCCGTTTTCAGATAGCCCTCAATGCAAAGGCTCTAGACGCAAATATTGGTGTGAGAGCTAATTCAATCAAGGAAACACTGCATGTTGGTGAAGGGCATATTGAAGAAGGATCAGCCGAGTGGTTCTCCCACAAGAACCACTCGGCTGATCCTTCTTCAATATGCCCTTCACCAACATGCAGTGTTTCCTTGATTGATTAGCTCTCACACAATATTTGCGTCTAGAGCCTTTGCATTGACGGCTATCTGAAAACGGCTGTGCGCGCTGAAGTTGCCTGTGAATGTGGAGTTGGTGGCATGTGAAAAACGCATTTGGAGCATTCGTTTGTGTGGGATGCTCTACCAGCTTCATTTCAGTCCTAGCTCTCAAAGGGCACTAAGCATAGAGTGTGAATACTAGGTTTTCACACTCTATGCTAGTGCCCTCTTGAGAGCCTAGGACTGAAATGAACCTGA
>NW_026696581.1:0-109601 GCF_030435755.1 Ochotona princeps
TTTGGTGAAGGGCATATTGAAGAAGGATCAGCAAAGTGAATCTTGTGGGAGAACAACTCCATTTGGCTCACTAACTTCACACACCATCAGGCTTCCAAGCAGCTCTCAAGGAAACTCAGTTTTCACACTCTATGCTTAGTGCCCTTTGAGTGCATTATCTAGGAATGAACCTGGTAGAGCATCCCACACAAACGAATGCTCCACATGCGGGTTTCACATGCCACCAACTCCACATTCACAGGCAACTTCACTTCCACAGTCATTTTCAGATAGCCCTCAATGCAAAGGCTCTAGACGCAAATATTGGTGTGAGAGCTAATTCAATCAAGGGAACACTGCAGGTTGGTGAAGGGCATATTGAAGAAGGATCAGCTGAGTGGATCTTGTGGGAGAACAACTCCATTTGGCTCACTAACTTCACACACCATCAGGCTTCCAAGCAGCTCTCAACGGAAACTCAGTTTTCACACTCTATGCTTAGTGCCCTTTGAATGCATTATCTAGGAATGAACCTGGTAGAGCATCCCACACAAACGAATGCTCCACATGCGGGTTTCACATGCCACCAACTCCACATTCACAGGCAACTTCAGCGCCACAGCCGTTTTCAGATAGCCCTCAATGCAAAGGCTTTAGACGCAAATATTGGTGTGAGAGCTAATTCAATCAAGGAAACACTGCATGTTGGTGAAGGGCATATTGAAGAAGGATCAGCCAAGTGGTTTCTTGTGGGAGAACAACTCCTTTTGGCTCACTAACTTCACACACCCATCAGGCTTCCAAGCAGCTCTCAAGGAAACTCAGTTTTCACACTCTATGCTTAGTGCCCTTTGAGTGCCTAGGACTGAAATGATGCTTGGTGAGCATCCCACACAAACGAATGCTCCACATGCGGGTTTCACATGCCACCAACTCCACATTCACAGGCAACTTCAGTGCCACAGCCGTTTTCAGATAGCCCTCAGTGCAAAGGCTCTAGACGCAAATATTTGGTGTGAGAGCTAATTCAATCAAGGAAACACTGCATGTTGGCGAAGGGCATATTGAAGAAGGATCAGCCGAGTGGATCTTGTGGGAGAACAACTCTATTTGGCTCGCTAACTTCACACACCATCAGGCTTCCAAGCAGCTCTCAAGGAAACTCAGTTTTCACACTCTATGCTTAATGCCCTTTGAGTGCATTATCTAGGAATGAACCTGGTAGAGCATCCCACACACAAACGAATGCTCCACATGCGGGTTGCACATGCCACCAACTCCACATTCACAGGCAACTTCACTTCCACAGCCGTTTTACGATAGTCCTCAATGCAAAGGCTCTAGACGCAAATGTTGGTGTGAGAGCTAATTCAATCAAGGGAACATTTCATGCTAGTGAAGGGCATATTGAAGAACGATCAGCCGAGTGGATCTTGTGGGAGAACAACTCCATTTGGCTCACCTAACTTCACACACCATCAGGCTTCCAAGCAGCTCTCAAGGAAACTCAGTTTTCACACTCTATGCTTAGTGCCCTTTGAGTGCATTATCTAGGAATGAACCTGTAGAGCATCCCACACAAACGAATGCTCCACATGCGGGTTTCACATGCCACCAACTCCACATTCACAGGCAACTTCAGCGCCCACAGCCGTTTTCAGATAGCCCTCAATGCAAAGGCTCTAGACGCAAATATTGGTGTGAGAGCTAATTCAATCAAGGAAACACTGCATGTTGGTGAAGGGCATATTGAAGAAGGATCAGCCGAGTGGTTCATGTGGGAGAACAACTCCATTTGGCTCACTAACTTCACACACGCATCAGGCTTCCAAGCAGCTCTCAAGGAAACTCAGTTGTCACACTCTATGCTTAGTGCCCTTTGAGTGCCTAGGACTGAAATGAAGCTTGGTGAGCATCCAACACAAACGAATGCTCCACATGCGGGTTTCACATGCCACCCAACTCCACATTCACAGGCAACTTCAGCGCCACAGCCGTTTTCAGATAGCCCTCAATGCAAAGGCTCTAGACGCAAATATTGGTGTGAGAGCTAATTCAATCAAGGAAACACTGCATGTTGGTGAAGGGCATATTGAAGAAGGATCAGCCGAGTGGTTCTTGTGGCGAGAACAACTCCATTTGGCTCACTAACTTCACACACCATCAGGCTTCCAAGCAGCTCTCAAGGAAACTCAGTTTCTCACACTCTATGCTTAGTGCCCTTTGAGTGCATTATCTAGGAATGACACCTGGTAGAGCATCCCACACAAACGAATGCTCCACATGCGGGTTTCACATGCCACCAACTCCACATTCACAGGCAACTTCACTTCCACAGCCGTTTTCAGATAGCCCTCCAATGCAAAGGCTCTAGACGCAAATATTGGTGTGAGAGCTAATTCAATCAAGGGAACACTGCATGTTGGTGAAAGGCATATTGAAGAAGGATCAGCCGAGTGGTTCTTGTGGGAGAACAACTCCATTTGGCTCACTAACTTCACACACACCATCAGGCTTCCAAGCAGCTCTCAAGGAAACTCAGTTTTCACACTCTATGCTTAGTGCCCTTTGAGTGCATTATCTAGGAATGAACCTGGTAGAGCATCCCACACAAACGAATGCTCCACATGCGGGTTTCACATGCCACAACTCCACATTCTCAGGCAACTTCAGCGCCACAGCCGTTTTCAGATAGCCCTCAATGCAAAGGCTCTAGACGCAAATATTGGTGTGAGAGCTAATTCAATCAAGGAAACACTGCATGTTGGTGAAGGGCATATTGAAGAAGGATCATCCGAGTGCGTTCTTGTGGGAGAACAACTCCATTTGGCTCACTAACTTCACACACCATCAGGCTTCCAAGCAGCTCTCAAGGAAACTCAGTTTTCACACTTTATGCTTAATGCCATTTGAGTGCATTTTTAGGAATGAACCTGGTAGAGCATCCCACACAAACGAATGCTCCACATGCGGGTTTCACATGCCACTAACTCCACATTCTCAGGCAACTTCAGCGCCACAGCCGTTTTCAGATAGCCCTCAATGCAAAGGCTCTAGACGCAAATATTGGTGTGAGAGCTAATTCAATCAAGGGAACACTGCATGTTGGTGAAGGGCATATTGAAGAAGGATCAGCTGAGTGGATCTTGTGGGAGAACAACTCCATTTGGGCTCACTAAATTCACACACCATCAGGCTTCCAAGCAGCTCTCAAGGAAACTCAGTTTTCACACTCTATGCTTAGTGCCCTTTGAGTGCCTAGGACTGAAATGAAGCTTGGTGAGCATCCCACACAAACGAATGCTCCACATGCGGGTTTCACATGCCACCAACTCCACATTCACAGGCAACTTCAGCGCCACAGCCGTTTTCAGATAGCCCTCAATGCAAAGGCTCTAGACGCAAATATTGGTGTGAGAGCTAATTCAATCAAGGAAACACTGCATGTTGGTGAAGGGCATATTGAAAGAAGGATCAGCCGAGTGGTTCTTGTGGGAGAACAACTCCATTTGGCTCACTAACTTCACACACCATCAGGCTTCCAAGCAGCTCTCAAGGAAACTCAGTTTTCACACTCTATGCTTAGTTCCCTTTGAGTGCATTATCTAGGAATGAACCTGGTAGAGCATCCCACACAAACGAATGCTCCACATGCGGGTTTCACATGCCACCAACTCCACATTCACAAGGCAACTTCAGTGCCACAGCCGTTTTCAGATAGCCCTCAGTGCAAAGGCTCTAGACGCAAATATTGGTGTGAGAGCTAATTCAATCAAGGAAACACTGCATGTTGGCGAAGGGCATATTGAAGAAGGATCAGCCAACGTGGTTCTTGTGGGAGAACAACTCTATTTGGCTCACTAACTTCACACACCATCAGGCTTCCAAGCAGCTCTCAAGGAAACTCAGTTTTCACACTCTATGCTTAATGCCCTTTGAGTGCATTATCTAGGAATGAACCTGGTAGAGCATCCCACACAAACGAATGCTCCACATGCGGGTTTCACATGCCACCAACTCCACATTCACAGGCAACTTCACTTCCACAGCCGTTTTACGATAGTCCTCAATGCAAAGGCTCTAGACGCAAATGTTGGTGTGAGAGCTAATTCAATCAAGGGAACACTTCATGCTAGTGAAGGGCATATTGAAGAACGATCAGCCGAGTGGATCTTGTGGGAGAACAACTCCATTTGGCTCACTAACTTCACACACCATCAGGCTTCCAAGCAGCTCTCATCACAAGGAAACTCAGTTTTCACACTCTATGCTTAGTGCCCTTTGAGTGCATTATCTAGGAATGAACCTGGTAGAGCATCCCACACAAACGAATGCTCCACATGCGGGTTTCACATGCCACCAACTCCACATTCACAGGCAACTTCAGCGCCACAGCCGTTTTTCAGATAGCCCTCAATGCAAAGGCTCTAGACGCAAATATTGGTGTGAGAGCTAATTCAATCAAGGAAACACTGCATGTTGGTGAAGGGCATATTGAAGAAGGATCAGCCGAGTGGTTCATGTGGGAGAACAACTCCATTTGGCTCACTAACTTCACACACCATCAGGCTTCCAAGCAGCTCTCAAGGAAACTCAGTTTTCACACTCTATGCTTAGTGCCCTTTGAGTGCCTAGGACTGAAATGAAGCTTGGTGAGCATCCAACACAAACGAATGCTCCACATGCGGGTTTCACATGCCACCAACTCCACATTCACAGGCAACTTCAGCGCCACAGCCGTTTTCAGATAGCCCTCAATGCAAAGGCTCTACACGCAAATATTGGTGTGAGAGCTAATTCAATCAAGGAAACACTGCATGTTGGTGAAGGGCATATTGAAGAAGGATCAGCCGAGTGGTTCTTGTGGGAGAACAACTCCATTTGGCTCACTAACTTCACACACCATCAGGCTTCCAAGCAGCTCTCAAGGAAACTCAGTTTTCACACTCTATGCTTAGTGCCCTTTGAGTGCATTATCTAGGAATGAACCTGGTAGAGCATCCCACACAAACGAATGCTCCACATGCGGGTTTCACATGCCACCAACTCCACATTCACAGGCAACTTCAGCGCCACAGCCGTTTTCAGATAGCCCTCAATGCAAAGGCTCTAGACGCAAATATTGGTGTGAGAGCTAATTCAATCAAGGGAACACTGCATGTTGGTGAAAGGCATATTGAAGAAGGATCAGCCGAGTGGTTCTTGTGGGAGAACAACTCCATTTGGCTCACTAACTTCACACACCATCAGGCTTCCAAGCAGCTCTCAAGGAAACTCAGTTTTCACACTCTATGCTTAGTGCCCTTTGAGTGCATTATCTAGGAATGAACCTGGTAGAGCATCCCACACAAACGAATGCTCCACATGCGGGTTTCACATGCCACCAACTCCACATTCTCAGGCAACTTCAGCGCCACAGCCGTTTTCAGATAGCCCTCAATGCAAAGGCTCTAGACGCAAATATTGCGTGTGAGAGCTAATTCAATCAAGGGAAACACTGCATGTTGGTGAAGGGCATATTGAAGAAGGATCATCCGAGTGGTTCTTGTGCGGAGAACAACTCCATTTGGCTCACTAACTTCACACACCATCAGGCTTCCAAGCAGCTCTCAAGGAAACTCAGTTTTTCACACTTTATGCTTAATGCCATTTGAGTGCATTTTTAGGAATGAACCTGGTAGAGCATCCCACACAAACGAATGCTCCACATGCGGGTTTCACATGCCACTAACTCCACATTCTCAGGCAACTTCAGCGCCATAGCCGTTTTCAGATAGCCCTCAATGCAAAGGCTCTAGACGCAAATATTGGTGTGAGAGCTAATTCAATCAAGGGAACACTGCATGTTGGTGAAGGGCATATTGAAGAAGGATCAGCTGAGTGGATCTTGTGGGAGAACAACTCCATTTGGCTCACTAAATTCACACACCATCAGGCTTCCAAGCAGCTCTCAAGGAAACTCAGTTTTCACACTCTATGCTTAGTGCCCTTTGAGTGCCTAGGACTGAAATGAAGCTTGGTGAGCATCCCACACAAACGAATGCTCCACATGCGGGGTTTCACATGCCACCAACTCCACATTCACAGGCAACTTCAGCGCCACAGCCGTTTTCAGATAGCCCTCAATGCAAAGGCTCTAGACGCAAATATTGGTGTGAGAGCTAATTCAATCAAGGAAACACTGCATGTTGGTGAAGGGCATATTGAATGAAGGATCAGCCGAGTGGTTCTTGTGGGAGAACAACTCCATTTGGCTCACTAACTTCACACACCATCAGGCTTCCAAGCAGCCTCTCAAGGAAACTCAGTTTTCACACTCTATGCTTAGTGCCCTTTGAGTGCATTATCTAGGAATGAACCTGGTAGAGCATCCCACACAAACGAATGCTCCACATGCGGGTTTCACATGCTCACCAACTCCACATTCACAGGCAACTTCACTTCCACAGCCGTTTTCAGATAGCCCTCAATGCAAAGGCTCTAGACGCAAATATTGGTGTGAGAGCTAATTCAATCAAGGGAACACTGCATGTTGGTGAAGGGCATATTGAAGAAGGATCAGCCGAGTGGTTCTTGTGGGAGAACAACTCCATTTGGCTCACTAACTTCACACACCATCAGGCTTCCAAGCAGCTCTCAGGAAACTCAGTTTTCACACTCTATGCTTAGTGCCCTTTGAGTGCATTATCTAGGAATGAACCTGGTAGAGCATCCCACACAAACGAATGCTCCACATGCGGGTTTCACATGCCACCAACTCCACATTTCTCAGGCAACTTCAGCGCCACAGCCGTTTTCAGATAGCCACTCAATGCAAAGGCTCTAGACGCAAATATTGGTGTGAGAGCTAATTCAATCAAGGAAACACTGCATGTTGGTGAAGGGCATATTGAAGAAGGATCAGCCGAGTGGTTCTTGTGGGAGAACAACTCCATTTGGCTCACTAACTTCACACACCATCAGGCTTCCAAGCAGCTCTCAAGGAAACTCAGTTTTCACACTTTATGCTTAATGCCATTTGAGTGCATTTTTAGGAATGAACCTGGTAGAGCATCCCACACAAACGAATGCTCCACATGCGGGTTTCACATGCCACTAACTCCACATTCTCAGGCAACTTCAGCGCCACAGCCGTTTTCAGATAGCCCTCAATGCAAAGGCTCTAGACGCAAATATTGGTGTGAGAGCTAATTCAATCAAGGGAACACTGCATGTTGGTGAAGGGCATATTGAAGAAGGATCAGCTGAGTGGATCTTGTGGGAGAACAACTCCATTTGGCTCACTAACTTCACACACCATCAGGCTTCCAAGCAGCTCTCAAGGAAACTCCGTTTTCACACTCTATGCTTAGTGCCCTTTGAGTGCCTAGGACTGAAATGAAGCTTGGTGAGCATCCCACACAAACGAATGCTCCACATGCGGGTTTCACATGCCACCAACTCCACATTCACAGGCAACTTCAACGCCACAGCCGTTTTCAGATAGCCCTCAATGCAAAGGCTCTAGACGCAAATATTGGTGTGAGAGCTAATTCAATCAAGGAAACACTGCATGTTGGTGAAGGGCATATTGAAGAAGGATCAGCCGAGTGGATCTTGTGGGAGAACAACTCCATTTGGCTCACTAACTTCACACACCATCAGGCTTCCAAGCAGCTCTCAAGGAAACTCAGTTTTCACACTCTATGCTTAGTGCCCTTTGAGTGCATTATCTAGGAATGAACCTGGTAGAGCATCCCACACAAACGAATGCTCCACATGCGGGTTTCACATGCCACCAACTCCACATTCACAGGCAACTTCACTTCCACAGCCGTTTTCAGATAGTCCTCAATGCAAAAGGCTCTAGACGCAAATGTTGGTGTGAGAGCTAATTCAATCAAGGAAACACTGCATGCTAGTGAAGGGCATATTGAAGAACGATCAGCCGAGTGGATCTTGTGGGAGAACAACTCCATTTGGCTCACTAACTTCACACACAATCAGGCTTCCAAGCAGCTCTCAAGGAAACTCAGTTTTCACACTCTATGCTTAGTGCCCTTTGAGTGCATTATCTAGGAATGAACCTGGGTAGAGCATCCCACACAAACGAATGCTCCACATGCGGGTTTCACATGCCACCAACTCCACATTCACAGGCAACTTCAGCGCCACAGCCGTTTTCAGATAGCCCTCAATGCAAAGGCTCTACACGCAAATATTGGTGTGAGAGCTAATTCAATCAAGGAAACACTGCATGTTGGTGAAGGGCATATTGAAGAAGGATCAGCCGAGTGGTTCATGTGGGAGAACAACTCCATTTGGCTCACTAACTTCACACACCATCAGGCTTCCAAGCAGCTCTCAAGGAAACTCAGTTTTCACACTCTATGCTTAGTGCCCTTTGAGTGCCTAGGACTGAAATGAAGCTTGGTGAGCATCCCACACAAACGAATGCTCCAAATGCGGGTTTCACATGCCACCAACTCCACATTCACAGGCAACTTCACTTCCACAGCCGTTTTCAGATAGCCCTCAATGCAAAGGCTCTAGACGCAAATATTGGTGTGAGAGCTAATTCAATCAAGGAAACACTGCATGTTGGTGAAGGGCATATTGAAGAAGGATCAGCCGAGTGGATCTTGTGGGAGAACAACTCCATTTGGCTCACTAACTTCACACACCATCAGGCTTCCAAGCAGCTCTCAAGGAAACTCAGTTTTCACACTCTATGCTTAGTGCCCTTTGAGTGCATTATCTAGGAATGAACCTGGTAGAGCATCCCACACAAACGAATGCTCCACATGCGGGTTTCACATGCCATAAACTCCACGTTCACAGGCAACTTCAGCGCCACAGCCGTTTTCAGATAGCCCTCAATGCAAAGGCTCTAGACGCAAATATTGGTGTGAGAGCTAATTCAATCAAGGAAACACTGCATGTTGGTGAAGGGCATATTGAAGAAGGATCAGCCGAGTGGTTCATGTGGGAGAACAACTCCATTTGGCTCACTAACTTCACACACCATCAGGCTTCCAAGCAGCTCTCAAGGAAACTCAGTTTTCACACTCTATGCTTAGTGCCCTTTGAGTGCCTAGGACTGAAATGAAGCTTGGTGAGCATCCCACACAAACGAATGCTCCACATGCGGGTTTCACATGCCACCAACTCCACATTCACAGGCAACTTCAGTGCCACAGCCGTTTTCAGATAGCCCTCAATGCAAAGGCTCTAGACGCAAATATTGGTGTGAGAGCTAATTCAATCAAGGAAACACTGCATGTTGGTGAAGGGCATATTGAAGAAGGATCAGCCGAGTGGTTCTTGTGGGAGAACAACTCCATTTGGCTCACTAACTTCACACACCATCAGGCTTCCAAGCAGCTCTCAGGGGAAACTCAGTTTTCACACTCTATGCTTAGTGCCCTTTGAGTGCATTATCTAGGAATGAACCTGGTAGAGCATCCCACACAAACGAATGCTCCACATGCGGGTTTCACATGCCACCAACTCCACATTCACAGGCAACTTCACTTCCACAGCCGTTTTCAGATAGTCCTCAATGCAAAGGCTCTAGACGCAAATATTGGTGTGAGAGCTAATTCAATCAAGGGAACACTGCATGTTGGTGAAAGGCATATTGAAGAAGGATCAGCCGAGTGGTTCTTGTGGGAGAACAACTCCATTTGGCTCACTAACTTCACACACCATCAGGCTTCCAAGCAGCTCTCAAGGAAACTCAGTTTTCACACTTTATGCTTAATGCCATTTGAGTGCATTTTTAGGAATGAACCTGGTAGAGCATTTACAGAAACGAATGCTCCACATGCGGGTTTCACATGCCACTAACTCCACATTCTCAGGCAACTTCAGCGCCACAGCCGTTTTCAGATAGCCCTCAATGCAAAGGCTCTAGACGCAAATATTGGTGTGAGAGCTAATTCAATCAAGGGAACACTGCATGTTGGTGAAGGGCATATTGAAGAAGGATCAGCCGAGTGGTTCTTGTGGGAGAACAACTCCATTTGGCTCACTAACTTCACACACCATCAGGCTTCCAAGCAGCTCTCAAGGAAACTCCGTTTTCACACTCTATGCTTAGTGCCCTTTGAGTGCCTAGGACTGAAATGAAGCTTGGTGAGCATCCCACACAAACGAATGCTCCACATGTGGGTTTCACATGCCACCAACTCCACATTCACAGGCAACTTCAGCGCCACAGCCGTTTTCAGATAGCCCTCAATGGAAAGGCTCTAGACGCAAATATTGGTGTGAGAGCTAATTCAATCAAGGAAACACTGCATGTTGGTGAAGGGCATATTGAAGAAGGATCAGCCGAGTGGATCTTGTGGGAGAACAACTCCATTTGGCTCACTAACTTCACACACCATCAGGCTTCCAAGCAGCTCTCAAGGAAACTCAGTTTTCACACTCTATGCTTAATGCCCTTTGAGTGCATTATCTAGGAATGAACCTGGTAGAGCATCCCACACAAAGGAATGCTCCACATGCGGGTTTCACATGCCACCAACTCCACATTCACAGGCAACTTCACTTCCACAGCCGTTTTCAGATAGTCCTCAATGCAAAGGCTCTAGACGCAAATGTTGGTGTTAGAGCTAATTCAATCAAGGGAACACTTCATGCTAGTGAAGGGCATATTGAAGAACGATCACCCGAGTGGTTCTTGTGGGAGAACAACTCCATTTGGCTCACTAACTTCACACACCATCAGGCTTCCAAGCAGCTCTCAAGGAAACTCAGTTTTCACACTCTATGCTTAGTGCCCTTTGAGTGCCTAGGACTGAAATGAAGCTTTGTGAGCATCCCACACAAACGAATGTTCCACATGCGGGTTTCACATGCCACCAACTCCACATTCACAGGCAACTTCAGCGCCACAGCCGTTTTCAGATAGCCCTCAATGCAAAGGCTCTAGACGCAAATATTGGTGTGAGAGCTAATTCAATCAAGGAAACACTGCATGTTGTTGAAGGGCATATTGAAGAAGGATCAGCCGAATGGTTCTTGTGGGAGAACAACTCCATTTGGCTCACTAACTTCACACACCATCAGGCTTCCAAGCAGCTCTCAAGCAAACTCAGTTTTCACACTCTATGCTTAGTGCCCTTTGAGTGCATTATCTAGGAATGAACCTGGTAGAGCATCCCACACAAACGAATGCTCCACATGCGGGTTTCACATGCCACCAACTCCACATTCTCAGGCAACTTCAGCGCCACAGCCGTTTTCAGATAGCCCTCAATGCAAAGGCTCTAGACGCAAATATTGGTGTGAGAGCTAATTCAATCAAGGAAACACTGCATGTTGGTGAAGGGCATATTGAAGAAGGATCAGCCGAGTGGTTCTTGTGGGAGAACAACTCCATTTGGCTCACTAACTTCACACACCATCAGGCTTCCAAGCAGCTCTCAAGGAAACTCAGTTTTCACACTTTATGCTTAATGCCATTTGAGTGCATTTTTAGGAATGAACCTGGTAGAGCATTTACAGAAACGAATGCTCCACATGCGGGTTTCACATGCCACTAACTCCACATTCTCAGGCAACTTCAGCGCCACAGCCGTTTTCAGATAGCCCTCAATGCAAAGGCTCTAGACGCAAATATTGGTGTGAGAGCTAATTCAATCAAGGGAACACTGCATGTTGGTGAAGGGCATATTGAAGAAGGATCAGCTGAGTGGATCTTGTGGGAGAACAACTCCATTTGGCTCACTAACTTCACACACCATCAGGCTTCCAAGCAGCTCTCAAGGAAACTCAGTTTTCACACTCTATGCTTAGTGCCCTTTGAGTGCATTATCTAGGAATGAACCTGGTAGAGCATCCCACACAAACGAATGCTCCACATGCGGGTTTCACATGCCACCAACTCCACATTCACAGGCAACTTCAGCGCCACAGCCGTTTTCAGATAGCCCTCAATGCAAAGGCTCTAGACGCAAATATTGGTGTGAGAGCTAATTCAATCAAGGAAACACTTCATGTTGGTGAAGGGCATATTGAAGAAGGATCAGCCGAGTGGTTCTTGTGGGAGAACAACTCCTTTTGGCTCACTAACTTCACACACCATCAGGCTTCCAAGCAGCTCTCAAGGAAACTCAGTTTTCACACTCTATGCTTAGTGCCCTTTGAGTGCCTAGGACTGAAATGAAGCTTGGTGAGCATCCCACACAAACGAATGCTCCACATGCGGGTTTCACATGCCACCAACTCCACATTCACAGGCAACTTCAGTGCCACAGCCGTTTTCAGATAGCCCTCAATGCAAAGGCTCTAGATGCAAATATTGGTGTGAGAGCTAATTCAATCAAGGAAACACTGCATGTTGGTGAAGGGCATATTGAAGAAGGATCAGCCGAGTGGATCTTGTGGGAGAACAACTCCATTTGGCTCACTAACTTCACATACCATCAGGCTTCCAAGCAGCTCTCAAGGAAACTCAGTTTTCACACTCTATGCTTAATGCCCTTTGAGTGCATTATCTAGGAATGAACCTGGTAGAGCATCCCACACAAACGAATGCTCCACATGCGGGTTTCACATGCCACCAACTCCACATTCACAGGCAACTTCACTTCCACAGCCATTTTCAGATAGTCCTCAATGCAAAGACTCTAGACGCAAATGTTTGTGTGAGAGCTAATCCAATCAAGGGAACACTTCATGCTAGTGAAGGGCATATTGAAGAACGATCACCCGAGTGGATCTTGTGGGAGAACAACTCCATTTGGCTCACTAACTTCACACACCATCAGGCTTCCAAGCAGCTCTCAAGGAAACTCAGTTTTCACACTCTATGCTTAGTGCCCTTTGAGTGCATTATCTAGGAATGAACCTGGTAGAGCATCCCACACAAACGAATGCTCCACATGCGGGTTTCACATGCCACCAACTCCACATTCATAGGCAACTTCAACGCCACGGCCGCTTTCAGATAGCCCTCAATGCAAAGGCTCTAGACGCAAATATTGGTGTGAGAGCTAATTCAATCAAGGAAACCCTGCATGTTGGTGAAGGGCATATTGAAGAAGGATCAGCCTAGTGGTTCTTGTGGGAGAACAACTCCATTTGGCTCACTAACTTCACACACCATCGTGCTTCCCAGCAGCTCTCAAGGAAACTCAGTTTTCACACTCTATGCTTAGTGCCCTTTGAGTGCCTAGGACTGAAATGAAGCTTGGTGAGCATCCCACACAAACGAATGCTCCACATGCGGGTTTCACATGCCACCAACTCCACATTCACAGGCAACTTCAGCGCCACAGCCGTTTTCAGATAGCCCTCAATGCAAAGGCTCTAGACGCAAATATTGGTGTGAGAGCTAATTCAATCAAGGAAACACTGCATGTTGGTGAAGGGCATATTGAAGAAGGATCAGCCGAATGGTTCTTGTGGGAGAACAACTCCATTTGGCTCACTAACTTCACACACCATCAGGCTTCCAAGCAGCTCTCAAGGAAACTCAGTTTTCACACTCTATGCTTAGTGCCCTTTGAGTGCATTATCTAGGAATGAACCTGGTAGAGCATCCCACACAAACGAATGCTCCACATGCAGGTTTCACATGCCACCAACTCCACATTCTCAGGCAACTTCAGCGCCACAGCCGTTTTCAGATAGCCCTCAATGCAAAGGCTCTAGACGCAAATATTGGTGTGAGAGCTAATTCAATCAAGGAAACACTGCATGTTGGTGAAGGGCATATTGAAGAAGGATCAGCCGAGTGGTTCTTGTGGGAGAACAACTCCATTTGGCTCACTAACTTCACACACCATCAGGCTTCCAAGCAGCTCTCAAGGAAACTCAGTTTTCACACTTTATGCTTAATGCCATTTGAGTGCATTTTTAGGAATGAACCTGGTAGAGCATTTACAGAAACGAATGCTCCACATGCGGGTTTCACATGCCACTAACTCCACATTCTCAGGCAACTTCAGCGCCACAGCCGTTTTCAGATAGCCCTCAATGCAAAGGCTCTAGACGCAAATATTGGTGTGAGAGCTAATTCAATCAAGGGAACACTGCATGTTGGTGAAGGGCATATTGAAGAAGGATCAGCTGAGTGGATCTTGTGGGAGAACAACTCCATTTGGCTCACTAACTTCACACACCATCAGGCTTCCAAGCAGCTCTCAAGGAAACTCAGTTTTCACACTCTATGCTTAGTGCCCTTTGAGTGCATTATCTAGGAATGAACCTGGTAGAGCATCCCACACAAACGAATGCTCCACATGCGGGTTTCACATGCCACCAACTCCACATTCACAGGCAACTTCAGCGCCACAGCCGTTTTCAGATAGCCCTCAATGCAAAGGCTCTAGACGCAAATATTGGTGTGAGAGCTAATTCAATCAAGGATACACTGCATGTTGGTGAAGGGCATATTGAAGAAGGATCAGCCGAGTGGTTCTTGTGGGAGAACAACTCCATTTGGCTCCCTAACTTCACACACCATCAGGCTTCCAAGCAGCTCTCAAGGAAACTCAGTTTTCACACTCTATGCTTAGTGCCCTTTGAGTGCCTAGGACTGAAATGAAGCTTGGTGAGCATCCCACACAAACGAATGCTCCACATGCGGGTTTCACATGCCACCAACTCCACATTCACAGGCAACTTCAGTGCCACAGCCGTTTTCAGATAGCCCTCAATGCAAAGGCTCTAGACGCAAATATTGGTGTGAGAGTTAATTCAATCAAGGAAACACTGCATGTTGGTGAAGGGCATATTGAAGAAGGATCAGCCGAGTGGATCTTGTGGGAGAACAACTCCATTTGGCTCACTAACTTCACATACCATCAGGCTTCCAAGCAGCTCTCAAGGAAACTCAGTTTTCACACTCTATGCTTAATGCCCTTTGAGTGCATTATCTAGGAATGAACCTGGTAGAGCATCCCACACAAACGAATGCTCCACATGCGGGTTTCACATGCCACCAACTCCACATTCACAGGCAACTTCACTTCCACAGCCATTTTCAGAGAGTCCTCAATGCAAAGGCTCTAGACGCAAATGTTTGTGTGAGAGCTAATCCAATCAAGGGAACACTTCATGCTAGTGAAGGGCATATTGAAGAACGATCACCCGAGCGGATCTTGTGGGAGAACAACTCCATTTGGCTCACTAACTTCACACACCATCAGGCTTCCAAGCAGCTCTCAAGGAAACTCAGTTTTCACACTCTATGCTTAGTGCCCTTTGAGTGCATTATCTAGGAATGAACCTGGTAGAGCATCCCACACAAACGAATGCTCCACATGCGGGTTTCACATGCCACCAACTCCACATTCATAGGCAACTTCAACGCCACGGCCGTTTTCAGATAGCCCTCAATGCAAAGGCTCTAGACGCAAATATTGGTGTGAGAGCTAATTCAATCAAGGAAACCCTGCATGTTGGTGAAGGGCATATTGAAGAAGGATCAGCCTAGTGGTTCTTGTGGGAGAACAACTCCATTTGGCTCACTAACTTCACACACCATCGTGCTTCCAAGCAGCTCTCAAGGAAACTCAGTTTTCACACTCTATGCTTAGTGCCCTTTGAGTGCCTAGGACTGAAATGAAGCTTGGTGAGGATCCCAAACAAACGAATGCTCCACATGCGGGTTTCACATGCCACCAACTCCACATTCACAGGCAACTTCAGCGCCACAGCCGTTTTCAGATAGCCCTCAATGCAAAGGCTCTAGACGCAAATATTGGTGTGAGAGCTAATTCAATCAAGGAAACACTGCATGTTAGTGAAGGGCATATTGAAGAAGGATCAGCCGAGTGGTTCTTGTGGGAGAACAACTCCATTTGGCTCACTAACTTCACACACCATCAGGCTTCCAAGCAGCTCTCAAGGAAACTCAGTTTTCACACTCTATGCTTAGTGCCCTTTGAGTGCATTATCTAGGAATGAACCTGGTAGAGCATCCCACACAAACGAATGCTCCACATGCGGGATTCACATGCCACCAACTCCACATTCACAGGCAACTTCAGCGCCACAGCCATTTTCAGATAGCCCTCAATGCAAAGGCTCTAGACGCAAATATTGGTGTGAGAGCTAATTCAATCAAGGAAACACTGCATGTTGGTGAAGGGCATATTGAAGAAGGATCAGCAAAGTGGTTCTTGTGGGAGAACAACTCCATTTGGCTCACTAACTTCACACACCATCAGGCTTCCAAGCAGCTCTCAAGGAAACTCAGGTTTCACACTCTATGCTTAGTGCCCTTTGAGTGCATTATCTAGGAATGAACCTGGTAGAGCATCCCACACAAACGAATGCTCCACATGCGGGTTTCACATGCCACCAACTCCACATTCACAGGCAACTTCAGTGCCACAGCCATTTTCAGATAGCCCTCAATGCAAAGGCTCTAGACGCAAATATTAGTGAGAGAGCTAATTCAATCAAGGGAACACTGCATGTTGGTGAAGGGCATATTGAAGAAGGATCAGCCGAGTGGTTCTTGTGGGAGAACAACTCCATTTGGCTCACTAACTTCACACACCATCAGGCTTCCAAGCAGCTCTCAAGGAAACTCAGTTTTCACACTCTATGCTTAGTGCCCTTTGAGTGCATTATCTAGGAATGAACCTGGTAGAGCATCCCACACAAACGAATGCTCCACATGTGGGTTTCACATGCCACCAACTCCACATTCTCAGGCAACTTCAGCGCCACGACCGTTTTCAGATAGCCCTCAATGCAAAGGCTCTAGACGCAAATATTGGTGTGAGAGCTAATTCAATCAAGGAAACACTGCATGTTGGTGAAGGGCATATTGAAGAAGGATCAGCCGAGTGGTTCTTGTGGGAGAACAACTCCATTTGGCTCACTAACTTCACACACCATCAGGCTTCCAAGCAGCTCTCAAGGAAACTCAGTTTTCACACTCTATGATTAGTGCCCTTTGAGTGCATTATCTAAGAATGAACCTGGTAGAGCATCCCACACAAACGAATGCTCCACATGCGGGTTTCACATGCCACCAACTCCACATTCACAGGCAACTTCAGCGCCACAGCCGTTTTCAGATAGCCCTCAATGCAAAGGCTCTAGACGCAAATATTGGTGTGAGAGCTAATTCAATCAAGGAAACACTGCATGTTGGTGAAGGGCATATTGAAGAAGGATCAGCCGAGTGGTTCTTGTGGGAGAACAACTCCATTTGGCTCACTAACTTCACACACCATCAGGCTTCCAAGCAGCTCTCAAGGAAACTCAGTTTTCACACTCTATGCTTAGTGCCCTTTGAGTGCATTATCTAGGAATGAACCTGGTAGAGCATCCCACACAAACGAATGCTCCACATGCGGGTTTCACATGCCACCAACTCCACATTCTCAGGCAACTTCAACGCCACAGCCGTTTTCAGATAGCCCTCAATGGAAAGGCTCTAGACGCAAATATTGGTGTGAGAGCTAATTCAATCAAGGGAACACTGCATGTTGGTGAAGGGCATATTGAAGAAGGATCAGCCGAGTAGTTCTTGTGGGAGAACAACTCCATTTGGCTCACTAACTTCACACACCATCAGGCTTCCAAGCAGCTCTCAAGGAAACTCAGTTTTCACACTCTATGCTTAGTGCCCTTTGAGTGTCTAGGACTGAAATGAACCTTGGTGAGCGTCCCACACAAACGAATGCTCCACATGCGGGCTTCACATGCCACCAACTCCACATTCACAGGCAACTTCAGTGCCACAGCCATTTTCAGATAGCCCTCAATGCAAAGGCTCTAGACGCAAATATTAGTGTGAGAGCTAATTCAATCAAGGGAACACTGCATGTTGGTGAAGGGCATATTGAAGAAGGATCAGCCGAGTGGATCTTGCGGGAGAACAACTCCATTTGGCTCACTAAATTCACACACCATCAGGCTTCCAAGCAGCTCTCAAGGAAACTCAGTTTTCACACTCTATGCTTAGTGCCCTTTGAGTGCATTATCTAGGAATGAACCTGGTAGAGCATCCCACACAAACGAATGCTCCACATGCGGGTTTCACATGCCACCAACTCCACATTCTCAGGCAACTTCAGCGCCACAGCCGTTTTTAGATAGCCCTCAATGCAAAGGCTCTAGACGCAAATATTGGTGTGAGAGCTAATTCAATCAAGGAAACACTGCATGTTGGTGAAGGGCATATTGAAGAAGGATCAGCCGAGTGGTTCTTGTGGGAGAACAACTCCATTTGGCTCACTAACTTCACACACCATCAGGCTTCCAAGCAGATCTCAAGGAAACTCAGTTTTCACACTCTATGCTTAGTGCCCTTTGAGTGCATTATCTAGGAATGAACCTGGTAGAGCATCCCACACAAACGAATGCTCCACATGCGGGTTTCACATGCCACCAACTCCACATTCACAGGCAACTTCAGCGCCACAGCCGTTTTCAGATAGCCCTCAATGCAAAGGCTCTAGACGCAAATATTGGTGTGAGAGCTAATTCAATCAAGGGAACACTGCATGTTGGTGAAGGGCATATTGAAGAAGGATCAGCCGAGTGGTTCTTGTGGGAGAACAACTCCATTTGGCTCATTAACTTCACACACCATCAGGCTTCAAAGCAGCTCTGAAGGAAACTCAGTTTTCACACTCTATGCTTAGTGCCATTTGAGTGCATTTTCTAGGAATGAACCTGGTAGAGCATCCCACAGAAACGAATGCTCCACATGCGGGTTTCACATGCCACCAACTCCACATTCTCAGGCAACTTCAGCGCCACAGCCGTTTTCAGATAGCCCTCAATGCAAAGGCTCTAGACGCAAATATTGATGTGAGAGCTAATTCAATCAAGGGAACACTGCATGTTGGTGAAGGGCATATTGAAGAAGGATCAGCCGAGTGGATCTTGCGGGAGAACAACTCCATTTGGCTCACTAACTTCACACACCATCAGGCTTCCAAGCAGCTCTCAAGGAAACTCCGTTTTCACACTCTATGCTTAGTGCCCTTTGAGTGCATTATCTAGGAATGAACCTGGTAGAGCATCCCACACAAACGAATGCTCCACATGCGGGTTTCACATGCCACCAACTCCACATTCTCAGGCAACTTCAGCGCCACAGCCGTTTTCAGATAGCCCTCAATGCAAAGGCTCTAGACGCAAATGTTGGTGTGAGAGCTAATTCAATCAGGGGAACACTGCATGTTGGTGAAGGGCATATTGAAGAACGATCACCCGAGTGGATCTTGTGGGAGAACAACTCCATTTGGCTCATTAACTTCACACACCATCAGGCTTCCAAGCAGCTCTCAAGGAAACTCAGTTTTCACACTCTATGCTTAGTGCCCTTTGAGTGCATTATCTAGGAATGAACCTGGTAGAGCATCCCACACAAACGAATGCTCCACATGCGGGTTTCACGTGCCACCAACTCCACATTCATAGGCAACTTCAACGCCACAGCCGTTTTCAGATAGCCCTCAATGCAAAGGCTCTAGACGCAAATATTGGTGTGAGAGCTAATTCAATCAAGGAAACACTGCATGTTGGTGAAGGGCATATTGAAGAAGGATCAGCCGAGTGGTTCTTGTGGGAGAACAACTCCATTTGGCTCACTAACTTCACACACCATCAGGCTTCCAAGCAGCTCTCAAGGAAACTCAGTTTTCACACTCTATGCTTAGTGCCCTTTGAGTGCCTAGGACTGAATGAAGCTTGGTGAGGATCCCACACAAACGAATGCTCCACATGCGCGTTTCACATGCCACCAACTCCACATTCACAGGCAACTTCAGCGCCACAGCCGTTTTCAGATAGCCCTCAATGCAAAGGCTCTAGACGCAAATATTGGTGTGAGAGCTAATTCAATCAAGGAAACACTGCATGTTGGTGAAGGGCATATTGAAGAAGGATCAGCAAAGTGGTCCTTGTGGGAGAACAACTCCATTTGGCTCACTAACTTCACACACCATCGGGCTTCCAAGCAGCTCTCAAGGAAACTCAGTTTTCACACTCTATGCTTAGTGCCCTTTGAGTGCATTATCTAGGAATGAACCTGGTAGAGCATCCCACACAAACGAATGCTCCACATGCGGGTTTCACATGCCACCAACTCCACATTCACAGGCAACTTCAGCGCCACAGCCGTTTTCAGATAGCCCTCAATGCAAAGGCTCTAGACGCAAATATTGGTGTGAGAGCTAATTCAATCAAGGAAACACTGCATGTTGGTGAAGGGCATATTGAAGAAGGATCAGCCGAGTGGTTCTTGTGGGAGAACAACTCCATTTGGCTCACTAACTTCACACACCATCGGGCTTCCAAGCAGCTCTCAAGGAAACTCAGTTTTCACACTCTATGCTTAGTGCCTTTTGAGTGCCTAGGACTGAATGAAGCTTGGTGAGCATCCCACACAAACGAATGCTCCACATGCGGGTTTCACATGCCACCAACTCCACATTCACAGGCAACTTCAGCGCCACAGCCGTTTTCAGATAGCCCTCAATGCAAAGGCTCTGGACGCAAATATTGGTGTGAGAGCTAATTCAATCAAGGAAACACTGCATGTTGGTGAAGGGCATATTGAAGAAGGATCAGCCGAGTGGTTCTTGTGGGAGAACAACTCCATTTGACTCACTAACTTCACACACCATCAGGCTTCCAAGCAGCTCTCAAGGAAACTCAGTTTTCACACTCTATGCTTAGTGCCCTTTGAGTGCATTATCTAGGAATGAACCTGGTAGAGCATCCCACACAAACGAATGCTCCACATGCGGGTTTCACATGCCACCAACTCCACATTCTCAGGCAACTTCAACGCCACAGCCGTTTTCAGATAGCCCTCAATGCAAAGGCTCTAGACGCAAATATTGGTGTGAGAGCTAATTCAATCAAGGGAACACTGCATGTTGGTGAAGGGCATATTGAAGAAGGATCAGCCGAGTGGATCTTGTGGGAGAACAACTCCATTTGGCTCACTAAATTCACACACCATCAGGCTTCCAAGCAGCTCTCAAGGAAACTCAGTTTTCACACTCTATGCTTAGTGCCCTTTGAGTGCATTATCTAGGAATGAACCTGGTAGAGCATCCCACACAAACGAATGCTCCACATGCGGGTTTCACATGCCACCAACTCCACATTCACAGGCAACTTCAGCGCCACAGCCGTTTTCAGATAGCCCTCAATGCAAAGGCTCTAGACGCAAATATTGGTGTGAGAGCTAATTCAATCAAGGAAACACAGCATGTTGGTGAAGGGCATATTGAAGAAGGATCAGCCGAGTAGTTCTTGTGGGAGAACAACTCCATTTGGCTCCCTAACTTCACACACCATCAGGCTTCCAAGCAGCTCTCAAGGAAACTCAGTTTTCACACTCTATGCTTAGTGCCCTTTGAGTGCATTATCTAGGAATGAACCTGGTAGAGCATCCCACAGAAACGAATGCTCCACATGCGGGTTTCACATGCCACCAACTCCACATTCACAGGCAACTTCAGCGCCACAGCCGTTTTCAGATAGCCCTCAATGCAAAGGCTCTAGACTCAAATATTGGTGTGAGAGCTAATTCAATCAAGGGAACACTGCATGTTGGTGAAGGGCATATTGAAGAAGGATCAGCCGAGTGGTTCTTGTGGGAGAACAACTCCATTTGGCTCTCTAACTTCACACACCATCAGGCTTCCAAGCAGCTCTCAAGGAAACTCAGGTTTCACACTCTATGCTTAGTGCCATTTGAGTGCATTTTCTAGGAATGAACCTGGTAGAGCATCCCACACAAACGAATGCTCCACATGCGGGTTTCACATGCCACCAACTCCACATTCTCAGGCAACTTCAGCGCCACAGCCATTTTCAGATAGCCCTCAATGCAAAGGCTCTAGACGCAAATATTGGTGTGAGAGCTAATTCAATCAAGGAAACACTGCATGTTGGTGAAGGTCATATTGAAGAAGGATCAGCCGAGTGGTTCATGTGGGAGAACAACTCCATTTGGCTCACTAACTTCACACACCATCAGGCTTCCAAGCAGCTCTCAAGGAAACTCAGTTTTCACACTCTATGCTTAGTGCCCTTTGAGTGCCTAGGACTGAAATGAAGCTTGGTGAGCATCCCACACAAACGAATGCTCCACATGCGGGTTTCACATGCCACCAACTCCACATTCACAGGCAACTTCAGCGCCATAGCCGTTTTCAGATAGCCCTCAATGCAAAGGCTCTAGACGCAAATATTGGTGTGAGAGCCAATTCAATCAAGGAAACACTGCATGTTGGTGAAGGGCATATTGAAGAAGGATCAGCCGAGTGGTTCTTGTGGGAGAACAACTCCATTTGGCTCACTAACTTCACACACCATCAGGCTTCCAAGCAGCTCTCAAGGAAACTCAGTTTTCACACGCTATGATTAGTGCCCTTTGAGTGCATTATCTAGGAATGAACCTGGTAGAGCATCCCACACAAACGAATGCTCCACATGCGGGTTTCACATGCCACCAACTCCACATTCACAGGCAACTTCAGCGCCACAGCCGCTTTCAGATAGCCCTCAATGCAAAGGCTCTAGACGCAAATATTGGTGTGAGAGCTAATTCAATCAAGGGAACACTGCATGTTGGTGAAAGGCATATTGAAGAAGGATCAGCCGAGTGGTTCTTGTGGGAGAACAACTCCATTTGGCTCACTAACTTCACACACCATCAGGCTTCCAAGCAGCTCTCAAGGAAACTCAGTTTTCACACTTTCTGCTTAGTGCCATTTGAGTTCATTTTCTAGGAATGAACCTGGTAGAGCATCCCACACAAACGAATGCTCCACATGCGGGTTTCACATGCCACCAACTCCACATTCACAGGCAACTTCAGCGCCACAGCCGTTTTCAGATAGCCCTCAATGCAAAGGCTCTAGACGCAAATATTGGTGTGAGAGCTAATTCAATCAAGGAAACACTGCATGTTGGTGAAGGGCATATTGAAGAAGGATCAGCCGAGTGGTTCTTGTGGGAGAACAACTCCATTTGGCTCACTAACTTCACACACCATCAGGCTTCCAAGCAGCTCTCAAGGAAACTCAGTTTTCACACTCTATGCTTAGTGCCCTTTGAGTGCATTATCTAGGAATGAACCTGGTAGAGCATCCCACACAAACGAATGCTCCACATGCGGGTTTCACATGCCACCAACTCCACATTCACAGGCAACTTCAGCGCCACAGCCGCTTTCAGATAGCCCTCAATGCAAAGGCTCTAGACGCAAATATTGGTGTGAGAGCTAATTCAATCAAGGGAACACTGCATGTTGGTGAAAGGCATATTGAAGAAGGATCAGCCGAGTGGTTCTTGTGGGAGAACAACTCCATTTGGCTCACTAACTTCACACACCATCAGGCTTCCAAGCAGCTCTCAAGGAAACTCAGTTGTCACACTTTCTGCTTAGTGCCATTTGAGTTCATTTTCTAGGAATGAACCTGGTAGAGCATCCCACACAAACGAATGCTCCACATGCGGGTTTCACATGCCACCAACTCCACATTCACAGGCAACTTCAGCGCCACAGCCGTTTTCAGATAGCCCTCAATGCAAAGGCTCTAGACGCAAATATTGGTGTGAGAGCTAATTCAACCAAGGAAACACTGCATGTTGGTGAAGGGCATATTGAAGAAGGATCAGCCGAGTGGTTCTTGTGGGAGAACAACTCCATTTGGCTCACTAACTTCACACACCATCAGGCTTCCAAGCAGCTCTCAAGGAAACTCAGTTTTCACACTCTATGCTTAGTGCCCTTTGAGTGCCTAGGACTGAAATGAATCTTGGTGAGCATCCCACACAAACGAATGCTCCACATGCGGGTTTCACATGCCACCAGCTCCACATTCACAGGCAAGTTCAGAGCCACAGCCGTTTTCAGATAGCCCTCAATGCAAAGGCTCTAGACGCAAATATTGGTGTGAGAGCTAATTCAATCAAGGAAACACTGCATGTTGGTGAAGGGCATATTGAAGAAGGATCAGCCGAGTGGTTCTTGTGGGAGAACAACTCCATTTGGCTCACTAACTTCACACACCATCAGGCTTCCAAGCAGCTCTCAAGGAAACTCAGTTTTCACACTCTATGCTTAGTGCCCTTTGAGTGCATTATCTAGGAATGAACCTGGTAGAGCATCCCACACAAACGAATGCTCCACATGCGGGATTCACATGCCACCAACTCCACATTCACAGGCAACTTCAGCGCCACAGCCATTTTCAGATAGCCCTCAATGCAAAGGCTCTAGACGCAAATATTGGTGTGAGAGCTAATTCAATCAAGGAAACACTGCATGTTAGTGAAGGGCATATTGAAGAAGGATCAGCCGAGTGGTTCTTGTGGGAGAACAACTCCATTTGGCTCACTAACTTCACACACCATCAGGCTTCCAAGCAGCTCTCAAGGAAACTCAGTTTTCACACTCTATGCTTAGTGCCCTTTGAGTGCATTATCTAGGAATGAACCTGGTAGAGCATCCCACACAAACGAATGCTCCACATGCGGGATTCACATGCCACCAACTCCACATTCACAGGCAACTTCAGCGCCACAGCCATTTTCAGATAGCCCTCAATGCAAAGGCTCTAGACGCAAATATTGGTGTGAGAGCTAATTCAATCAAGGAAACACTGCATGTTGGTGAAGGGCATATTGAAGAAGGATCAGCAAAGTGGTTCTTGTGGGAGAACAACTCCATTTGGCTCACTAACTTCACACACCATCAGGCTTCCAAGCAGCTCTCAAGGAAACTCAGGTTTCACACTCTATGCTTAGTGCCCTTTGAGTGCATTATCTAGGAATGAACCTGGTAGAGCATCCCACACAAACGAATGCTCCACATGCGGGTTTCACATGCCACCAACTCCACATTCACAGGCAACTTCAGTGCCACAGCCATTTTCAGATAGCCCTCAATGCAAAGGCTCTAGACGCAAATATTAGTGAGAGAGCTAATTCAATCAAGGGAACACTGCATGTTGGTGAAGGGCATATTGAAGAAGGATCAGCCGAGTGGTTCTTGTGGGAGAACAACTCCATTTGGCTCACTAACTTCACACACCATCAGGCTTCCAAGCAGCTCTCAAGGAAACTCAGTTTTCACACTCTATGCTTAGTGCCCTTTGAGTGCATTATCTAGGAATGAACCTGGTAGAGCATCCCACACAAACGAATGCTCCACATGCGGGTTTCACATGCCACCAACTCCACATTCTCAGGCAACTTCAGCGCCACGACCGTTTTCAGATAGCCCTCAATGCAAAGGCTCTAGACGCAAATATTGGTGTGAGAGCTAATTCAATCAAGGAAACACTGCATGTTGGTGAAGGGCATATTGAAGAAGGATCAGCCTAGTGGTTCTTGTGGGAGAACAACTCCATTTGGCTCACTAACTTCACACACCATCGTGCTTCCAAGCAGCTCTCAAGGAAACTCAGTTTTCACACTCTATGCTTAGTGCCCTTTGAGTGCCTAGGACTGAAATGAAGCTTGGTGAGGATCCCAAACAAACGAATGCTCCACATGCGGGTTTCACATGCCACCAACTCCACATTCACAGGCAACTTCAGCGCCACAGCCGTTTTCAGATAGCCCTCAATGCAAAGGCTCTAGACGCAAATATTGGTGTGAGAGCTAATTCAATCAAGGAAACACTGCATGTTAGTGAAGGGCATATTGAAGAAGGATCAGCCGAGTGGTTCTTGTGGGAGAACAACTCCATTTGGCTCACTAACTTCACACACCATCAGGCTTCCAAGCAGCTCTCAAGGAAACTCAGTTTTCACACTCTATGCTTAGTGCCCTTTGAGTGCATTATCTAGGAATGAACCTGGTAGAGCATCCCACACAAACGAATGCTCCACATGCGGGATTCACATGCCACCAACTCCACATTCACAGGCAACTTCAGCGCCACAGCCATTTTCAGATAGCCCTCAATGCAAAGGCTCTAGACGCAAATATTGGTGTGAGAGCTAATTCAATCAAGGAAACACTGCATGTTGGTGAAGGGCATATTGAAGAAGGATCAGCAAAGTGGTTCTTGTGGGAGAACAACTCCATTTGGCTCACTAACTTCACACACCATCAGGCTTCCAAGCAGCTCTCAAGGAAACTCAGGTTTCACACTCTATGCTTAGTGCCCTTTGAGTGCATTATCTAGGAATGAACCTGGTAGAGCATCCCACACAAACGAATGCTCCACATGCGGGTTTCACATGCCACCAACTCCACATTCACAGGCAACTTCAGTGCCACAGCCATTTTCAGATAGCCCTCAATGCAAAGGCTCTAGACGCAAATATTAGTGAGAGAGCTAATTCAATCAAGGGAACACTGCATGTTGGTGAAGGGCATATTGAAGAAGGATCAGCCGAGTGGTTCTTGTGGGAGAACAACTCCATTTGGCTCACTAACTTCACACACCATCAGGCTTCCAAGCAGCTCTCAAGGAAACTCAGTTTTCACACTCTATGCTTAGTGCCCTTTGAGTGCATTATCTAGGAATGAACCTGGTAGAGCATCCCACACAAACGAATGCTCCACATGTGGGTTTCACATGCCACCAACTCCACATTCTCAGGCAACTTCAGCGCCACGACCGTTTTCAGATAGCCCTCAATGCAAAGGCTCTAGACGCAAATATTGGTGTGAGAGCTAATTCAATCAAGGAAACACTGCATGTTGGTGAAGGGCATATTGAAGAAGGATCAGCCGAGTGGTTCTTGTGGGAGAACAACTCCATTTGGCTCACTAACTTCACACACCATCAGGCTTCCAAGCAGCTCTCAAGGAAACTCAGTTTTCACACTCTATGATTAGTGCCCTTTGAGTGCATTATCTAAGAATGAACCTGGTAGAGCATCCCACACAAACGAATGCTCCACATGCGGGTTTCACATGCCACCAACTCCACATTCACAGGCAACTTCAGCGCCACAGCCGTTTTCAGATAGCCCTCAATGCAAAGGCTCTAGACGCAAATATTGGTGTGAGAGCTAATTCAATCAAGGAAACACTGCATGTTGGTGAAGGGCATATTGAAGAAGGATCAGCCGAGTGGTTCTTGTGGGAGAACAACTCCATTTGGCTCACTAACTTCACACACCATCAGGCTTCCAAGCAGCTCTCAAGGAAACTCAGTTTTCACACTCTATGCTTAGTGCCCTTTGAGTGCATTATCTAGGAATGAACCTGGTAGAGCATCCCACACAAACGAATGCTCCACATGCGGGTTTCACATGCCACCAACTCCACATTCTCAGGCAACTTCAACGCCACAGCCGTTTTCAGATAGCCCTCAATGGAAAGGCTCTAGACGCAAATATTGGTGTGAGAGCTAATTCAATCAAGGGAACACTGCATGTTGGTGAAGGGCATATTGAAGAAGGATCAGCCGAGTAGTTCTTGTGGGAGAACAACTCCATTTGGCTCACTAACTTCACACACCATCAGGCTTCCAAGCAGCTCTCAAGGAAACTCAGTTTTCACACTCTATGCTTAGTGCCCTTTGAGTGTCTAGGACTGAAATGAACCTTGGTGAGCGTCCCACACAAACGAATGCTCCACATGCGGGCTTCACATGCCACCAACTCCACATTCACAGGCAACTTCAGTGCCACAGCCATTTTCAGATAGCCCTCAATGCAAAGGCTCTAGACGCAAATATTAGTGTGAGAGCTAATTCAATCAAGGGAACACTGCATGTTGGTGAAGGGCATATTGAAGAAGGATCAGCCGAGTGGATCTTGCGGGAGAACAACTCCATTTGGCTCACTAAATTCACACACCATCAGGCTTCCAAGCAGCTCTCAAGGAAACTCAGTTTTCACACTCTATGCTTAGTGCCCTTTGAGTGCATTATCTAGGAATGAACCTGGTAGAGCATCCCACACAAACGAATGCTCCACATGCGGGTTTCACATGCCACCAACTCCACATTCTCAGGCAACTTCAGCGCCACAGCCGTTTTTAGATAGCCCTCAATGCAAAGGCTCTAGACGCAAATATTGGTGTGAGAGCTAATTCAATCAAGGAAACACTGCATGTTGGTGAAGGGCATATTGAAGAAGGATCAGCCGAGTGGTTCTTGTGGGAGAACAACTCCATTTGGCTCACTAACTTCACACACCATCAGGCTTCCAAGCAGATCTCAAGGAAACTCAGTTTTCACACTCTATGCTTAGTGCCCTTTGAGTGCATTATCTAGGAATGAACCTGGTAGAGCATCCCACACAAACGAATGCTCCACATGCGGGTTTCACATGCCACCAACTCCACATTCACAGGCAACTTCAGCGCCACAGCCGTTTTCAGATAGCCCTCAATGCAAAGGCTCTAGACGCAAATATTGGTGTGAGAGCTAATTCAATCAAGGGAACACTGCATGTTGGTGAAGGGCATATTGAAGAAGGATCAGCCGAGTGGTTCTTGTGGGAGAACAACTCCATTTGGCTCATTAACTTCACACACCATCAGGCTTCAAAGCAGCTCTGAAGGAAACTCAGTTTTCACACTCTATGCTTAGTGCCATTTGAGTGCATTTTCTAGGAATGAACCTGGTAGAGCATCCCACAGAAACGAATGCTCCACATGCGGGTTTCACATGCCACCAACTCCACATTCTCAGGCAACTTCAGCGCCACAGCCGTTTTCAGATAGCCCTCAATGCAAAGGCTCTAGACGCAAATATTGATGTGAGAGCTAATTCAATCAAGGGAACACTGCATGTTGGTGAAGGGCATATTGAAGAAGGATCAGCCGAGTGGATCTTGCGGGAGAACAACTCCATTTGGCTCACTAACTTCACACACCATCAGGCTTCCAAGCAGCTCTCAAGGAAACTCCGTTTTCACACTCTATGCTTAGTGCCCTTTGAGTGCATTATCTAGGAATGAACCTGGTAGAGCATCCCACACAAACGAATGCTCCACATGCGGGTTTCACATGCCACCAACTCCACATTCTCAGGCAACTTCAGCGCCACAGCCGTTTTCAGATAGCCCTCAATGCAAAGGCTCTAGACGCAAATGTTGGTGTGAGAGCTAATTCAATCAGGGGAACACTGCATGTTGGTGAAGGGCATATTGAAGAACGATCACCCGAGTGGATCTTGTGGGAGAACAACTCCATTTGGCTCATTAACTTCACACACCATCAGGCTTCCAAGCAGCTCTCAAGGAAACTCAGTTTTCACACTCTATGCTTAGTGCCCTTTGAGTGCATTATCTAGGAATGAACCTGGTAGAGCATCCCACACAAACGAATGCTCCACATGCGGGTTTCACGTGCCACCAACTCCACATTCATAGGCAACTTCAACGCCACAGCCGTTTTCAGATAGCCCTCAATGCAAAGGCTCTAGACGCAAATATTGGTGTGAGAGCTAATTCAATCAAGGAAACACTGCATGTTGGTGAAGGGCATATTGAAGAAGGATCAGCCGAGTGGTTCTTGTGGGAGAACAACTCCATTTGGCTCACTAACTTCACACACCATCAGGCTTCCAAGCAGCTCTCAAGGAAACTCAGTTTTCACACTCTATGCTTAGTGCCCTTTGAGTGCCTAGGACTGAATGAAGCTTGGTGAGGATCCCACACAAACGAATGCTCCACATGCGGGTTTCACATGCCACCAACTCCACATTCACAGGCAACTTCAGCGCCACAGCCGTTTTCAGATAGCCCTCAATGCAAAGGCTCTAGACGCAAATATTGGTGTGAGAGCTAATTCAATCAAGGAAACACTGCATGTTGGTGAAGGGCATATTGAAGAAGGATCAGCAAAGTGGTCCTTGTGGGAGAACAACTCCATTTGGCTCACTAACTTCACACACCATCGGGCTTCCAAGCAGCTCTCAAGGAAACTCAGTTTTCACACTCTATGCTTAGTGCCCTTTGAGTGCATTATCTAGGAATGAACCTGGTAGAGCATCCCACACAAACGAATGCTCCACATGCGGGTTTCACATGCCACCAACTCCACATTCACAGGCAACTTCAGCGCCACAGCCGTTTTCAGATAGCCCTCAATGCAAAGGCTCTAGACGCAAATATTGGTGTGAGAGCTAATTCAATCAAGGAAACACTGCATGTTGGTGAAGGGCATATTGAAGAAGGATCAGCCGAGTGGTTCTTGTGGGAGAACAACTCCATTTGGCTCACTAACTTCACACACCATCGGGCTTCCAAGCAGCTCTCAAGGAAACTCAGTTTTCACACTCTATGCTTAGTGCCTTTTGAGTGCCTAGGACTGAATGAAGCTTGGTGAGCATCCCACACAAACGAATGCTCCACATGCGGGTTTCACATGCCACCAACTCCACATTCACAGGCAACTTCAGCGCCACAGCCGTTTTCAGATAGCCCTCAATGCAAAGGCTCTGGACGCAAATATTGGTGTGAGAGCTAATTCAATCAAGGAAACACTGCATGTTGGTGAAGGGCATATTGAAGAAGGATCAGCCGAGTGGTTCTTGTGGGAGAACAACTCCATTTGACTCACTAACTTCACACACCATCAGGCTTCCAAGCAGCTCTCAAGGAAACTCAGTTTTCACACTCTATGCTTAGTGCCCTTTGAGTGCATTATCTAGGAATGAACCTGGTAGAGCATCCCACACAAACGAATGCTCCACATGCGGGTTTCACATGCCACCAACTCCACATTCTCAGGCAACTTCAACGCCACAGCCGTTTTCAGATAGCCCTCAATGCAAAGGCTCTAGACGCAAATATTGGTGTGAGAGCTAATTCAATCAAGGGAACACTGCATGTTGGTGAAGGGCATATTGAAGAAGGATCAGCCGAGTGGATCTTGTGGGAGAACAACTCCATTTGGCTCACTAAATTCACACACCATCAGGCTTCCAAGCAGCTCTCAAGGAAACTCAGTTTTCACACTCTATGCTTAGTGCCCTTTGAGTGCATTATCTAGGAATGAACCTGGTAGAGCATCCCACACAAACGAATGCTCCACATGCGGGTTTCACATGCCACCAACTCCACATTCACAGGCAACTTCAGCGCCACAGCCGTTTTCAGATAGCCCTCAATGCAAAGGCTCTAGACGCAAATATTGGTGTGAGAGCTAATTCAATCAAGGAAACACAGCATGTTGGTGAAGGGCATATTGAAGAAGGATCAGCCGAGTAGTTCTTGTGGGAGAACAACTCCATTTGGCTCCCTAACTTCACACACCATCAGGCTTCCAAGCAGCTCTCAAGGAAACTCAGTTTTCACACTCTATGCTTAGTGCCCTTTGAGTGCATTATCTAGGAATGAACCTGGTAGAGCATCCCACAGAAACGAATGCTCCACATGCGGGTTTCACATGCCACCAACTCCACATTCACAGGCAACTTCAGCGCCACAGCCGTTTTCAGATAGCCCTCAATGCAAAGGCTCTAGACTCAAATATTGGTGTGAGAGCTAATTCAATCAAGGGAACACTGCATGTTGGTGAAGGGCATATTGAAGAAGGATCAGCCGAGTGGTTCTTGTGGGAGAACAACTCCATTTGGCTCTCTAACTTCACACACCATCAGGCTTCCAAGCAGCTCTCAAGGAAACTCAGGTTTCACACTCTATGCTTAGTGCCATTTGAGTGCATTTTCTAGGAATGAACCTGGTAGAGCATCCCACACAAACGAATGCTCCACATGCGGGTTTCACATGCCACCAACTCCACATTCTCAGGCAACTTCAGCGCCACAGCCATTTTCAGATAGCCCTCAATGCAAAGGCTCTAGACGCAAATATTGGTGTGAGAGCTAATTCAATCAAGGAAACACTGCATGTTGGTGAAGGTCATATTGAAGAAGGATCAGCCGAGTGGTTCATGTGGGAGAACAACTCCATTTGGCTCACTAACTTCACACACCATCAGGCTTCCAAGCAGCTCTCAAGGAAACTCAGTTTTCACACTCTATGCTTAGTGCCCTTTGAGTGCCTAGGACTGAAATGAAGCTTGGTGAGCATCCCACACAAACGAATGCTCCACATGCGGGTTTCACATGCCACCAACTCCACATTCACAGGCAACTTCAGCGCCATAGCCGTTTTCAGATAGCCCTCAATGCAAAGGCTCTAGACGCAAATATTGGTGTGAGAGCCAATTCAATCAAGGAAACACTGCATGTTGGTGAAGGGCATATTGAAGAAGGATCAGCCGAGTGGTTCTTGTGGGAGAACAACTCCATTTGGCTCACTAACTTCACACACCATCAGGCTTCCAAGCAGCTCTCAAGGAAACTCAGTTTTCACACGCTATGATTAGTGCCCTTTGAGTGCATTATCTAGGAATGAACCTGGTAGAGCATCCCACACAAACGAATGCTCCACATGCGGGTTTCACATGCCACCAACTCCACATTCACAGGCAACTTCAGCGCCACAGCCGCTTTCAGATAGCCCTCAATGCAAAGGCTCTAGACGCAAATATTGGTGTGAGAGCTAATTCAATCAAGGGAACACTGCATGTTGGTGAAAGGCATATTGAAGAAGGATCAGCCGAGTGGTTCTTGTGGGAGAACAACTCCATTTGGCTCACTAACTTCACACACCATCAGGCTTCCAAGCAGCTCTCAAGGAAACTCAGTTTTCACACTTTCTGCTTAGTGCCATTTGAGTTCATTTTCTAGGAATGAACCTGGTAGAGCATCCCACACAAACGAATGCTCCACATGCGGGTTTCACATGCCACCAACTCCACATTCACAGGCAACTTCAGCGCCACAGCCGTTTTCAGATAGCCCTCAATGCAAAGGCTCTAGACGCAAATATTGGTGTGAGAGCTAATTCAATCAAGGAAACACTGCATGTTGGTGAAGGGCATATTGAAGAAGGATCAGCCGAGTGGTTCTTGTGGGAGAACAACTCCATTTGGCTCACTAACTTCACACACCATCAGGCTTCCAAGCAGCTCTCAAGGAAACTCAGTTTTCACACTCTATGCTTAGTGCCCTTTGAGTGCATTATCTAGGAATGAACCTGGTAGAGCATCCCACACAAACGAATGCTCCACATGCGGGTTTCACATGCCACCAACTCCACATTCACAGGCAACTTCAGCGCCACAGCCGCTTTCAGATAGCCCTCAATGCAAAGGCTCTAGACGCAAATATTGGTGTGAGAGCTAATTCAATCAAGGGAACACTGCATGTTGGTGAAAGGCATATTGAAGAAGGATCAGCCGAGTGGTTCTTGTGGGAGAACAACTCCATTTGGCTCACTAACTTCACACACCATCAGGCTTCCAAGCAGCTCTCAAGGAAACTCAGTTGTCACACTTTCTGCTTAGTGCCATTTGAGTTCATTTTCTAGGAATGAACCTGGTAGAGCATCCCACACAAACGAATGCTCCACATGCGGGTTTCACATGCCACCAACTCCACATTCACAGGCAACTTCAGCGCCACAGCCGTTTTCAGATAGCCCTCAATGCAAAGGCTCTAGACGCAAATATTGGTGTGAGAGCTAATTCAACCAAGGAAACACTGCATGTTGGTGAAGGGCATATTGAAGAAGGATCAGCCGAGTGGTTCTTGTGGGAGAACAACTCCATTTGGCTCACTAACTTCACACACCATCAGGCTTCCAAGCAGCTCTCAAGGAAACTCAGTTTTCACACTCTATGCTTAGTGCCCTTTGAGTGCCTAGGACTGAAATGAATCTTGGTGAGCATCCCACACAAACGAATGCTCCACATGCGGGTTTCACATGCCACCAGCTCCACATTCACAGGCAAGTTCAGAGCCACAGCCGTTTTCAGATAGCCCTCAATGCAAAGGCTCTAGACGCAAATATTGGTGTGAGAGCTAATTCAATCAAGGAAACACTGCATGTTGGTGAAGGGCATATTGAAGAAGGATCAGCCGAGTGGTTCTTGTGGGAGAACAACTCCATTTGGCTCACTAACTTCACACACCATCAGGCTTCCAAGCAGCTCTCAAGGAAACTCAGTTTTCACACTCTATGCTTAGTGCCCTTTGAGTGCATTATCTAGGAATGAACCTGGTAGAGCATCCCACACAAACGAATGCTCCACATGCGGGATTCACATGCCACCAACTCCACATTCACAGGCAACTTCAGCGCCACAGCCATTTTCAGATAGCCCTCAATGCAAAGGCTCTAGACGCAAATATTGGTGTGAGAGCTAATTCAATCAAGGAAACACTGCATGTTAGTGAAGGGCATATTGAAGAAGGATCAGCCGAGTGGTTCTTGTGGGAGAACAACTCCATTTGGCTCACTAACTTCACACACCATCAGGCTTCCAAGCAGCTCTCAAGGAAACTCAGTTTTCACACTCTATGCTTAGTGCCCTTTGAGTGCATTATCTAGGAATGAACCTGGTAGAGCATCCCACACAAACGAATGCTCCACATGCGGGATTCACATGCCACCAACTCCACATTCACAGGCAACTTCAGCGCCACAGCCATTTTCAGATAGCCCTCAATGCAAAGGCTCTAGACGCAAATATTGGTGTGAGAGCTAATTCAATCAAGGAAACACTGCATGTTGGTGAAGGGCATATTGAAGAAGGATCAGCAAAGTGGTTCTTGTGGGAGAACAACTCCATTTGGCTCACTAACTTCACACACCATCAGGCTTCCAAGCAGCTCTCAAGGAAACTCAGGTTTCACACTCTATGCTTAGTGCCCTTTGAGTGCATTATCTAGGAATGAACCTGGTAGAGCATCCCACACAAACGAATGCTCCACATGCGGGTTTCACATGCCACCAACTCCACATTCACAGGCAACTTCAGTGCCACAGCCATTTTCAGATAGCCCTCAATGCAAAGGCTCTAGACGCAAATATTAGTGAGAGAGCTAATTCAATCAAGGGAACACTGCATGTTGGTGAAGGGCATATTGAAGAAGGATCAGCCGAGTGGTTCTTGTGGGAGAACAACTCCATTTGGCTCACTAACTTCACACACCATCAGGCTTCCAAGCAGCTCTCAAGGAAACTCAGTTTTCACACTCTATGCTTAGTGCCCTTTGAGTGCATTATCTAGGAATGAACCTGGTAGAGCATCCCACACAAACGAATGCTCCACATGCGGGTTTCACATGCCACCAACTCCACATTCTCAGGCAACTTCAGCGCCACGACCGTTTTCAGATAGCCCTCAATGCAAAGGCTCTAGACGCAAATATTGGTGTGAGAGCTAATTCAATCAAGGAAACACTGCATGTTGGTGAAGGGCATATTGAAGAAGGATCAGCCGAGTGGTTCTTGTGGGAGAACAACTCCATTTGGCTCACTAACTTCACACACCATCAGGCTTCCAAGCAGCTCTCAAGGAAACTCAGTTTTCACACTCTATGATTAGTGCCCTTTGAGTGCATTATCTAAGAATGAACCTGGTAGAGCATCCCACACAAACGAATGCTCCACATGCGGGTTTCACATGCCACCAACTCCACATTCACAGGCAACTTCAGCGCCACAGCCGTTTTCAGATAGCCCTCAATGCAAAGGCTCTAGACGCAAATATTGGTGTGAGAGCTAATTCAATCAAGGAAACACTGCATGTTGGTGAAGGGCATATTGAAGAAGGATCAGCCGAGTGGTTCTTGTGGGAGAACAACTCCATTTGGCTCACTAACTTCACACACCATCAGGCTTCCAAGCAGCTCTCAAGGAAACTCAGTTTTCACACTCTATGCTTAGTGCCCTTTGAGTGCATTATCTAGGAATGAACCTGGTAGAGCATCCCACACAAACGAATGCTCCACATGCGGGTTTCACATGCCACCAACTCCACATTCTCAGGCAACTTCAACGCCACAGCCGTTTTCAGATAGCCCTCAATGCAAAGGCTCTAGACGCAAATATTGGTGTGAGAGCTAATTCAATCAAGGAAACACTGCATGTTGGTGAAGGGCATATTGAAGAAGGATCAGCCGAGTAGTTCTTGTGGGAGAACAACTCCATTTGGCTCACTAACTTCACACACCATCAGGCTTCCAAGCAGCTCTCAAGGAAACTCAGTTTTCACACTCTATGCTTAGTGCCCTTTGAGTGCCTAGGACTGAAATGAACCTTGGTGAGCGTCCCACACAAACGAATGCTCCACATGCGGGCTTCACATGCCACCAACTCCACATTCACAGGCAACTTGAGTGCCACAGCCATTTTCAGATAGCCCTCAATGCAAAGGCTCTAGACGCAAATATTAGTGTGAGAGCTAATTCAATCAAGGGAACACTGCATGTTGGTGAAGGGCATATTGAAGAAGGATCAGCCGAGTGGATCTTGCGGGAGAACAACTCCATTTGGCTCACTAAATTCACACACCATCAGGCTTCCAAGCAGCTCTCAAGGAAACTCAGTTTTCACACTCTATGCTTAGTGCCCTTTGAGTGCATTATCTAGGAATGAACCTGGTAGAGCATCCCACACAAACGAATGCTCCACATGCGGGTTTCACATGCCACCAACTCCACATTCTCAGGCAACTTCAGCGCCACAGCCGTTTTTAGATAGCCCTCAATGCAAAGGCTCTAGACGCAAATATTGGTGTGAGAGCTAATTCAATCAAGGAAACACTGCATGTTGGTGAAGGGCATATTGAAGAAGGATCAGCCGAGTGGTTCTTGTGGGAGAACAACTCCATTTGGCTCACTAACTTCACACACCATCAGGCTTCCAAGCAGATCTCAAGGAAACTCAGTTTTCACACTCTATGCTTAGTGCCCTTTGAGAGCATTATCTAGGAATGAACCTGGTAGAGCATCCCACACAAACGAATGCTCCACATGCGGGTTTCACATGCCACCAACTCCACATTCACAGGCAACTTCAGCGCCACAGCCGTTTTCAGATAGCCCTCAATGCAAAGGCTCTAGACGCAAATATTGGTGTGAGAGCTAATTCAATCAAGGGAACACTGCATGTTGGTGAAGGGCATATTGAAGAAGGATCAGCCGAGTGGTTCTTGTGGGAGAACAACTCCATTTGGCTCATTAACTTCACACACCATCAGGCTTCAAAGCAGCTCTCAAGGAAACTCAGTTTTCACACTCTATGCTTAGTGCCATTTGAGTGCATTTTCTAGGAATGAACCTGGTAGAGCATCCCACAGAAACGAATGCTCCACATGCGGGTTTCACATGCCACCAACTCCACATTCTCAGGCAACTTCAGCGCCACAGCCGTTTTCAGATAGCCCTCAATGCAAAGGCTCTAGACGCAAATATTGATGTGAGAGCTAATTCAATCAAGGGAACACTGCATGTTGGTGAAGGGCATATTGAAGAAGGATCAGCCGAGTGGATCTTGCGGGAGAACAACTCCATTTGGCTCACTAACTTCACACACCATCAGGCTTCCAAGCAGCTCTCAAGGAAACTCCGTTTTCACACTCTATGCTTAGTGCCCTTTGAGTGCATTATCTAGGAATGAACCTGGTAGAGCATCCCACACAAACGAATGCTCCACATGCGGGTTTCACATGCCACCAACTCCACATTCACAGGCAACTTCAGCGCCACAGCCGTTTTCAGATAGCCCTCAATGCAAAGGCTCTAGACGCAAATGTTGGTGTGAGAGCTAATTCAATCAGGGGAACACTGCATGTTGGTGAAGGGCATATTGAAGAACGATCACCCGAGTGGATCTTGTGGGAGAACAACTCCATTTGGCTCATTAACTTCACACACCATCAGGCTTCCAAGCAGCTCTCAAGGAAACTCAGTTTTCACACTCTATGCTTAGTGCCCTTTGAGTGCATTATCTAGGAATGAACCTGGTAGAGCATCCCACACAAACGAATGCTCCACATGCGGGTTTCACATGCCACCAACTCCACATTCATAGGCAACTTCAACGCCACAGCCGTTTTCAGATAGCCCTCAATGCAAAGGCTCTAGACGCAAATATTGGTGTGAGAGCTAATTCAATCAAGGAAACACTGCATGTTGGTGAAGGTCATATTGAAGAAGGATCAGCCGAGTGGTTCTTGTGGGAGAACAACTCCATTTGGCTCACTAACTTCACACTCCATCAGGCTTCCAAGCAGCTCTCAAGGAAACTCAGTTTTCACACTCTATGCTTAGTGCCCTTTGAGTGCCTAGGACTGAAATGAAGCTTGGTGAGGATCCCACACAAACGAATGCTCCACATGCGGGTTTCACATGCCACCAACTCCACATTCACAGGCAACTTCAGCGCCACAGCCGTTTTCAGATAGCCCTCAATGCAAAGGCTCTAGACGCAAATATTGGTGTGAGAGCTAATTCAATCAAGGAAACACTGCATGTTGGTGAAGGGCATATTGAAGAAGGATCAGCCGAGTGGTTCTTGTGGAAGAACAACTCCATTTGGCTCACTAACTTCACACACCATCGGGCTTCCAAGCAGCTCTCAAGGAAACTCAGTTTTCACACTCTATGCTTAGTGCCCTTTGAGTGCATTATCTAGGAATGAACCTGGTAGAGCATCCCACACAAACGAATGCTCCACATGCGGGTTTCACATGCCACCAACTCCACATTCACAGGCAACTTCAGCGCCACAGCCGTTTTCAGATAGCCCTCAATGCAAAGGCTCTAGACGCAAATATTGGTGTGAGAGCTAATTCAATCAAGGAAACACTGCATGTTGGTGAAGGGCATATTGAAGAAGGATCAGCCGAGTGGTTCTTGTGGGAGAACAACTCCATTTGGCTCACTAACTTCACACACCATCGGGCTTCCAAGCAGCTCTCAAGGAAACTCAGTTTTCACACTCTATGCTTAGTGCCTTTTGAGTGCCTAGGACTGAATGAAGCTTGGTGAGCATCCCACACAAACGAATGCTCCACATGCGGGTTTCACATGCCACCAACTCCACATTCACAGGCAACTTCAGCGCCACAGCCGTTTTCAGATAGCCCTCAATGCAAAGGCTCTAGACACAAATATTGGTGTGAGAGCTAATTCAATCAAGGGAACACTGCATGTTGGTGAAGGGCATATTGAAGAAGGATCAGCCGAGTGGTTCTTGTGGGAGAACAACTCCATTTGACTCACTAACTTCACACACCATCAGGCTTCCAAGCAGCTCTCAAGGAAACTCAGTTTTCACACTCTATGCTTAGTGCCCTTTGAGTGCATTATCTAGGAATGAACCTGGTAGAGCATCCCACACAAACGAATGCTCCACATGCGGGTTTCACATGCCACCAACTCCACATTCTCAGGCAACTTCAACGCCACAGCCATTTTCAGATAGCCCTCAATGCAAAGGCTCTAGACGCAAATATTGGTGTGAGAGCTAATTCAATCAAGGGAACACTGCATGTTGGTGAAGGGCATATTGAAGAAGGATCAGCCGAGTGGATCTTGTGGGAGAACAACTCCATTTGGCTCACTAAATTCACACACCATCAGGCTTCCAAGCAGCTCTCAAGGAAACTCAGTTTTCACACTCTATGCTTAGTGCCCTTTGAGTGCATTATCTAGGAATGAACCTGGTAGAGCATCCCACACAAACGAATGCTCCACATGCGGGTTTCACATGCCACCAACTCCACATTCACAGGCAACTTCAGCGCCACAGCCGTTTTCAGATAGCCCTCAATGCAAAGGCTCTAGACGCAAATATTGGTGTGAGAGCTAATTCAATCAAGGAAACACAGCATGTTGGTGAAGGGCATATTGAAGAAGGATCAGCCGAGTAGTTCTTGTGGGAGAACAACTCCATTTGGCTCCCTAACTTCACACACCATCAGGCTTCCAAGCAGCTCTCAAGGAAACTCAGTTTTCACACTCTATGCTTAGTGCCCTTTGAGTGCATTATCTAGGAATGAACCTGGTAGAGCATCCCACAGAAACGAATGCTCCACATGCGGGTTTCACATGCCACCAACTCCACATTCACAGGCAACTTCAGCGCCACAGCCGTTTTCAGATAGCCCTCAATGCAAAGGCTCTAGACTCAAATATTGGTGTGAGAGCTAATTCAATCAAGGGAACACTGCATGTTGGTGAAGGGCATATTGAAGAAGGATCAGCCGAGTGGTTCTTGTGGGAGAACAACTCCATTTGGCTCTCTAACTTCACACACCATCAGGCTTCCAAGCAGCTCTCAAGGAAACTCAGGTTTCACACTCTATGCTTAGTGCCATTTGAGTGCATTTTCTAGGAATGAACCTGGTAGAGCATCCCACACAAACGAATGCTCCACATGCGGGTTTCACATGCCACCAACTCCACATTCTCAGGCAACTTCAGCGCCACAGCCATTTTCAGATAGCCCTCAATGCAAAGGCTCTAGACGCAAATATTGGTGTGAGAGCTAATTCAATCAAGGAAACACTGCATGTTGGTGAAGGGCATATTGAAGAAGGATCAGCCGAGTGGTTCATGTGGGAGAACAACTCCATTTGGCTCACTAACTTCACACACCATCAGGCTTCCAAGCAGCTCTCAAGGAAACTCAGTTTTCACACTCTATGCTTAGTGCCCTTTGAGTGCCTAGGACTGAAATGAAGCTTGGTGAGCATCCCACACAAACGAATGCTCCACATGCGGGTTTCACATGCCACCAACTCCACATTCACAGGCAACTTCAGCGCCATAGCCGTTTTCAGATAGCCCTCAATGCAAAGGCTCTAGACGCAAATATTGGTGTGAGAGCTAATTCAATCAAGGAAACACTGCATGTTGGTGAAGGGCATATTGAAGAAGGATCAGCCGAGTGGTTCTTGTGGGAGAACAACTCCATTTGGCTCACTAACTTCACACATCATCAGGCTTCCAAGCAGCTCTCAAGGAAACTCAGTTTTCACACTCTATGATTAGTGCCCTTTGAGTGCATTATCTAGGAATGAACCTGGTAGAGCATCCCACACAAACGAATGCTCCACATGCGGGTTTCACATGCCACCAACTCCACATTCACAGGCAACTTCAGCGCCACAGTCGCTTTCAGATAGCCCTCAATGCAAAGGCTCTAGACGCAAATATTGGTGTGAGAGCTAATTCAATCAAGGGAACACTGCATGTTGGTGAAAGGCATATTGAAGAAGGATCAGCCGAGTGGTTCTTGTGGGAGAACAACTCCATTTGGCTCACTAACTTCACACACCATCAGGCTTCCAAGTAGCTCTCAAGGAAACTCAGTTTTCACACTTTCTGCTTAGTGCCCTTTGAGTTCATTTTCTAGGAATGAACCTGGTAGAGCATCCCACACAAACGAATGCTCCACATGCGGGTTTCACATGCCACCAACTCCACATTCACAGGCAACTTCAGCGCCACAGCCGTTTTCAGATAGCCCTCAATGCAAAGGCTCTAGACGCAAATATTGGTGTGAGAGCTAATTCAATCAAGGAAACACTGCATGTTGGTGAAGGGCATATTGAAGAAGGATCAGCCGAGTGGTTCTTGTGGGAGAACAACTCCATTTGGCTCACTAACTTCACACACCATCAGGCTTCCAAGCAGCTCTCAAGGAAACTCAGTTTTCACACTCTATGCTTAGTGCCCTTTGAGTGCATTATCTAGGAATGAACCTGGTAGAGCATCCCACACAAACGAATGCTCCACATGCGGGTTTCACATGCCACCAACTCCACATTCACAGGCAACTTCAGCGCCACAGCCGCTTTCAGATAGCCCTCAATGCAAAGGCTCTAGACGCAAATATTGGTGTGAGAGCTAATTCAATCAAGGGAACACTGCATGTTGGTGAAAGGCATATTGAAGAAGGATCAGCCGAGTGGTTCTTGTGGGAGAACAACTCCATTTGGCTCACTAACTTCACACACCATCAGGCTTCCAAGCAGCTCTCAAGGAAACTCAGTTTTCACACTTTCTGCTTAGTGCCATTTGAGTGCATTTTCTAGGAATGAACCTGGTAGAGCATCCCACACAAACGAATGCTCCACATGCGGGTTTCACATGCCACCAACTCCACATTCACAGGCAACTTCAGCGCCACAGCCGTTTTCAGATAGCCCTCAATGCAAAGGCTCTAGACGCAAATATTGGTGTGAGAGCTAATTCAACCAAGGAAACACTGCATGTTGGTGAAGGGCATATTGAAGAAGGATCAGCCGAGTGGTTCTTGTGGGAGAACAACTCCATTTGGCTCACTAACTTCACACACCATCAGGCTTCCAAGCAGCTCTCAAGGAAACTCAGTTTTCACACTCTATGCTTAGTGCCCTTTGAGTGCCTAGGACTGAAATGAAGCTTGGTGAGCATCCCACACAAACGAATGCTCCACATGCGGGTTTCACATGCCACCAACTCCACATTCACAGGCAAGTTCAGAGCCACAGCCATTTTCAGATAGCCCTCAATGCAAAGGCTCTAGACGCAAATATTGGTGTGAGAGCTAATTCAATCAAGGAAACACTGCATGTTGGTGAAGGGCATATTGAAGAAGGATCAGCCGAGTGGTTCTTGTGGGAGAACAACTCCATTTGGCTCACTAACTTCACACACCATCAGGCTTCCAAGCAGCTCTCAAGGAAACTCAGTTTTCACACTCTATGCTTAGTGCCCTTTGAGTGCATTATCTAGGAATGAACCTGGTAGAGCATCCCACACAAACGAATGCTCCACATGCGGGTTTCACATGCCACCAACTCCACATTCTCAGGCAACTTCAGCGCCACAGCCGTTTTCAGATAGCCCTCAATGCAAAGGCTCTAGACGCAAATATTGGTGTGAGAGCTAATTCAATCAAGGAAACACTGCATGTTGGTGAAGGGCATATTGAAGAAGGATCAGCCGAGTGGTTCTTGTGGGAGAACAACTCCATTTGGCTCACTAACTTCACACACCATCAGGCTTCCAAGCAGCTCTCAAGGAAACTCAGTTTTCACACTCTATGCTTAGTGCCCTTTGAGTGCATTATCTAGGAATGAACCTGGTAGAGCATCCCACACAAACGAATGCTCCACATGCGGGTTTCACATGCCACCAACTCCACATTCACAGGCAACTTCAGCGCCACAGCCGTTTTCAGATAGCCCTCAATGCAAAGGCTCTAGACGCAAATATTGGTGTGAGAACTAATTCAATCAAGGGAACACTGCATGTTGGTGAAGGGCATATTGAAGAAGGATCAGCCGAGTGGATCTTGTGGGAGAACAACTCCATTTGGCTCACTAACTTCACACACCATCAGGCTTCCAAGCAGCTCTCAAGGAAACTCAGTTTTCACACTCTATGCTTAGTGCCCTTTGAGTGCATTATCTAGGAATGAACCTGGTAGAGCATCCCACACAAACGAATGCTCCACATGCGGGTTTCACATGCCACCAACTCCACATTCTCAGGCAACTTCAGCGCCACAGCCGTTTTCAGATAGCCCTCAATGCAAAGGCTCTAGACGCAAATATTGGTGTGAGAGCTAATTCAATCAAGGAAACACTGCATGTTGGTGAAGGGCATATTGAAGAAAGTTCAGCCGAGTGGTTCTTGTGGGAGAACAACTCCATTTGGCTCACTAACTTCACACACCATCAGGCTTCCAAGCAGCTCTCAAGGAAACTCAGTTTTCACACTCTATGCTTAGTGCCCTTTGAGTGCATTATCTAGGAATGAACCTGGTAGAGCATCCCACAGAAACGAATGCTCCACATGCGGGTTTCACGTGCCACCAACTCCACATTCACAGGCAACTTCAGCGCCACAGCCGTTTTCAGATAGCCCTCAATGCAAAGGCTCTAGACGCAAATATTGGTGTGAGAGCTAATTCAATCAAGGAAACACTGCATGTTGGTGAAGGGCATATTGAAGAAGGATCAGCCGAGTGGTTCTTGTGGGAGAACAACTCCATTTGGCTCACTAACTTCACACACCATCAGGCTTCCAAGCAGTTCTCAAGGAAACTCAGTTTTCACACTCTATGCTTAGTGCCCTTTGAGTGCATTATCTAGGAATGAACCTGGTAGAGCATCCTACACAAACGAATGCTCCACATGCGGGTTTCACATGCCACCAACTCCACATTCTCAGGCAACTTCAGCGCCACAGCCGTTTTCAGATAGCCCTCAATGCAAAGGCTCTAGACGCAAATATTGGTGTGAGAGCTAATTCAATCAAGGAAACACTGCATGTTGGTGAAGGGCATATTGAAGAAGGATCAGCCGAGTGGTTCTTGTGGGAGAACAACTTTATTTGGCTCACTAACTTCACACACCATCAGGCTTCCAAGCAGCTCTCAAGGAAACTCAGTTTTCACACTCTATGCTTAGTGCCCTTTGAGGGCATAGGACTGAAATGAAGCTTGGTGAGCATCCCACACAAACGAATGCTCCACATGCGGGTTTCACATGCCACCAACTCCACATTCTCAGGCAACTTCAGCTCCACAGCCGTTTTCAGATAGCTCTCAATGCAACGGTTCTAGACGCAAATATTGGTGTGAGAGCTAATTCAATCAAGGAAACCCTGCATGTTGGTGAAGGGCATATTGAAGAAGGATCAGCCGAGTGGTTCTTGTGGGAGAACAACTCCATTTGGCTCTCTAACTTCACACACCATCAGGCTTCCAAGCAGCTCTCAAGGAAACTCAGTTTTCACACTCTATGCTTAGTGCCCTTTGAGTGCATTATCTAGGAATGAACCTGGTAGAGCATCCCACACAAACGAATGCTCCACATGCGGGTTTCACATGCCACCAACTCCACATTCACAGGCAACTTCAGCGCCACAGCCGTTTTCAGATAGCCCTCAATGCAAAGGCTCTAGACGCAAATATTGGTGTGAGAGCTAATTCAATCAAGGAAACACTGCATGTTGGTGAAGGGCATATTGAAGAAGGATCAGCCGAGTGGATCTTGTGGGAGAACAACTCCATTTGGCTCCCTAACTTCACACACCATCAGGCTTCCAAGCATCTCTCAAGGAAACTCAGTTTTCACACTCTATGCTTAGTGCTATTTGTGTGCCTAGGACTGAAATGAAGCTTGGTCAGCATCCCACACAAACGAATGCTCCACATGCGGGTTTCACATGCCAACTCCACATTCACAGGCAACTTCAGCGCCACAGCCGTTTTCAGATAGCCCTCAATGCAAAGGCTCTAGACGCAAATATTGGTGTGAGAGCTAATTCAATCAAGGAAACACTGCATGTTGGTGAAGGGCATATTGAAGAAGGATCAGCCGAGTGGTTCTTGTGGGAGAACAACTCCATTTGGCTCACTCACTTCACACACCATCAGGCTTCCAAGCAGCTCTCAAGGAAACTCAGTTTTCACACTCTATGCTTAGTGCCCTTTGAGTGCATTATCTAGGAATGAACCTGGTAGAGCATCCCACACAAACGAATGCTCCACATGCGGGTTTCACATGCCACCAACTCCACATTCTCAGGCAACTTCAGCGCCACAGCCGTTTTCAGATAGCCCTCAATGCAAAGGCTCTAGACGCAAATATTGGTGTGAGAGCTAATTCAATCAAGGAAACACTGCATGTTGGTGAAGGGAATATTGAAGAAAGTTCAGCCGAGTGGTTCTTGTGGGAGAACAACTCCATTTGGCTCACTAACTTCACACACCATCAGGCTTCCAAGCAGCTCTCAAGGAAACTCAGTTTTCACACTCTATGCTTAGTGCCCTTTGAGTGCATTATCTAGGAATGAACCTGGTAGAGCATCCCACAGAAACGAATGCTCCACATGCGGGTTTCACGTGCCACCAACTCCACATTCACAGGCAACTTCAGCGCCACAGCCGTTTTCAGATAGCCCTCAATGCAAAGGCTCTAGACGCAAATATTGGTGTGAGAGCTAATTCAATCAAGGAAACACTGCATGTTGGTGAAGGGCATATTGAAGAAGGATCAGCCGAGTGGTTCTTGTGGGAGAACAACTCCATTTGGCTCACTAACTTCACACACCATCAGGCTTCCAAGCAGCTCTCAAGGAAACTCAGTTTTCACACTCTATGCTTAGTGCCCTTTGAGTGCATTATCTAGGAATGAACCTGGTAGAGCATCCCACACAAACGAATGCTCCACATGCGGGTTTCACATGCCACCAACTCCACATTCTCAGGCAACTTCAGCGCCACAGCCGTTTTCAGATAGCCCTCAATGCAAAGGCTCTAGACGCAAATATTGGTGTGAGAGCTAATTCAATCAAGGAAACACTGCATGTTGGTGAAGGGCATATTGAAGAAGGATCAGCCAAGTGGTTCTTGTGGGAGAACAACTTTATTTGGCTCACTAACTTCACACACCATCAGGCTTCCAAGCAGCTCTCAAGGAAACTCAGTTTTCACACTCTATGCTTAGTGCCCTTTGAGGGCATAGGACTGAAATGAAGCTAGGTGAGCATCCCACACAAACGAATGCTCCACATGCGGGTTTCACATGCCACCAACTCCACATTCTCAGGCATCTTCAGCTCCACAGCCGTTTTCAGATAGCTCTCAATGCAACGGTTCTAGACGCAAATATTGGTGTGAGAGCTAATTCAATCAAGGAAACACTGCATGTTGGTGAAGGGCATATTGAAGAAGGATAAGCCGAGTGGTTCTTGTGGGAGAACAACTCCATTTGGCTCTCTAACTTCACACACCATCAGGCTTCCAAGCAGCTCTCAAGGAAACTCAGTTTTCACACTCTATGCTTAGTGCCCTTTGAGTGCATTATCTAGGAATGAACCTGGTAGAGCATCCCACACAAACGAATGCTCCACATGCGGGTTTCACATCCCACCAACTCCACATTCACAGGCAACTTCAGCGCCACAGCCGTTTTCAGATAGCCCTCAATGCAAAGGCTCTAGACGCAAATATTGGTGTGAGAGCTAATTCAATCAAGGGAACACTGCATGTTGGTGAAGGGCATATTGAAGAAGGATCAGCCGAGTGGATCTTGTGGGAGAACAACTCCATTTGGCTCCCTAACTTCACACACCATCAGGCTTCCAAGCAGCTCTCAAGGAAACTCAGTTTTCACACTCTATGCTTAGTGCTATTTGTGTGCCTAGGACTGAAATGAAGCTTGGTCAGCATCCCAAACAAACGAATGCTCCACATGCGGGTTTCACATGCCACCAACTCCACATTCACAGGCAACTTCAGCGCCACAGCCGTTTTCAGATAGCCCTCAATGCAAAGGCTCTAGACGCAAATATTGGTGTGAGAGCTAATTCAATCAAGGAAACACTGCATGTTGGTGAAGGGCATATTGAAGAAGGATCAGCCGAGTGGTTCTTGTGGGAGAACAACTCCATTTGGCTCACTAACTTCACACACCATCAGGCTTCCAAGCAGCTCTCAAGGAAACTCAGTTTTCACACTCTATGCTTAGTGCCATTTGAGTGCATTTTCTAGGAATGAACCTGGTAGAGCATCCCACAGAAACGAATGCTCCACATGCGGGTTTCACATGCCACTAACTCCACATTCTCAGGCAACTTCAGCGCCACAGCCGTTTTCAGATAGCCCTCAATGCAAAGGCTCTAGACGCAAATATTGGTGTGAGAACTAATTCAATCAAGGGAACACTGCATGTTGGTGAAGGGCATATTGAAGAAGGATCAGCCGAGTGGATCTTGTGGGAGAACAACTCCATTTGGCTCCCTAACTTCACACACCATCAGGCTTCCAAGCATCTCTCAAGGAAACTCAGTTTTCACACTCTATGCTTAGTGCTATTTGTGTGCCTAGGACTGAAATGAAGCTTGGTCAGCATCCCACACAAACGAATGCTCCACATGCGGGTTTCACATGCCAACTCCACATTCACAGGCAACTTCAGCGCCACAGCCGTTTTCAGATAGCCCTCAATGCAAAGGCTCTAGACGCAAATATTGGTGTGAGAGCTAATTCAATCAAGGAAACACTGCATGTTGGTGAAGGGCATATTGAAGAAGGATCAGCCGAGTGGTTCTTGTGGGAGAACAACTCCATTTGGCTCACTCACTTCACACACCATCAGGCTTCCAAGCAGCTCTCAAGGAAACTCAGTTTTCACACTCTATGCTTAGTGCCATTTGAGTGCATTATCTAGGAATGAACCTGGTAGAGCATCCCACACAAACGAATGCTCCACATGCGGGTTTCACATGGCACTAACTCCACATTCTCAGGCAACTTCAGCGCCACAGCCGTTTTCAGATAGCCCTCAATGCAAAGGCTCTAGACGCAAATATTGGTGTGAGAACTAATTCAATCAAGGGAACACTGCATGTTGGTGAAGGGCATATTGAAGAAGGATCAGCCGAGTGGATCTTGTGGGAGAACAACTCCATTTGGCTCACTAACTTCACACACCATCAGGCTTCCAAGCAGCTCTCAAGGAAACTCAGTTTTCACACTCTATGCTTAGTGCCCTTTGAGTGCATTATCTAGGAATGAACCTGGTAGAGCATCCCACACAAACGAATGCTCCACATGCGGGTTTCACATGCCACCAACTCCACATTCTCAGGCAACTTCAGCGCCACAGCCGTTTTCAGATAGCCCTCAATGCAAAGGCTCTAGACGCAAATATTGGTGTGAGAGCTAATTCAATCAAGGAAACACTGCATGTTGGTGAAGGGCATATTGAAGAAAGTTCAGCCGAGTGGTTCTTGTGGGAGAACAACTCCATTTGGCTCACTAACTTCACACACCATCAGGCTTCCAAGCAGCTCTCAAGGAAACTCAGTTTTCACACTCTATGCTTAGTGCCCTTTGAGTGCATTATCTAGGAATGAACCTGGTAGAGCATCCCACAGAAACGAATGCTCCACATGCGGGTTTCACGTGCCACCAACTCCACATTCACAGGCAACTTCAGCGCCACAGCCGTTTTCAGATAGCCCTCAATGCAAAGGCTCTAGACGCAAATATTGGTGTGAGAGCTAATTCAATCAAGGAAACACTGCATGTTGGTGAAGGGCATATTGAAGAAGGATCAGCCGAGTGGTTCTTGTGGGAGAACAACTCCATTTGGCTCACTAACTTCACACACCATCAGGCTTCCAAGCAGCTCTCAAGGAAACTCAGTTTTCACACTCTATGCTTAGTGCCCTTTGAGTGCATTATCTAGGAATGAACCTGGTAGAGCATCCCACACAAACGAATGCTCCACATGCGGGTTTCACATGCCACCAACTCCACATTCTCAGGCAACTTCAGCGCCACAGCCGTTTTCAGATAGCCCTCAATGCAAAGGCTCTAGACGCAAATATTGGTGTGAGAGCTAATTCAATCAAGGAAACACTGCATGTTGGTGAAGGGCATATTGAAGAAGGATCAGCCAAGTGGTTCTTGTGGGAGAACAACTTTATTTGGCTCACTAACTTCACACACCATCAGGCTTCCAAGCAGCTCTCAAGGAAACTCAGTTTTCACACTCTATGCTTAGTGCCCTTTGAGGGCATAGGACTGAAATGAAGCTAGGTGAGCATCCCACACAAACGAATGCTCCACATGCGGGTTTCACATGCCACCAACTCCACATTCTCAGGCATCTTCAGCTCCACAGCCGTTTTCAGATAGCTCTCAATGCAACGGTTCTAGACGCAAATATTGGTGTGAGAGCTAATTCAATCAAGGAAACACTGCATGTTGGTGAAGGGCATATTGAAGAAGGATCAGCCGAGTGGTTCTTGTGGGAGAACAACTCCATTTGGCTCTCTAACTTCACACACCATCAGGCTTCCAAGCAGCTCTCAAGGAAACTCAGTTTTCACACTCTATGCTTAGTGCCCTTTGAGTGCATTATCTAGGAATGAACCTGGTAGAGCATCCCACACAAACGAATGCTCCACATGCGGGTTTCACATCCCACCAACTCCACATTCACAGGCAACTTCAGCGCCACAGCCGTTTTCAGATAGCCCTCAATGCAAAGGCTCTAGACGCAAATATTGGTGTGAGAGCTAATTCAATCAAGGGAACACTGCATGTTGGTGAAGGGCATATTGAAGAAGGATCAGCCGAGTGGATCTTGTGGGAGAACAACTCCATTTGGCTCCCTAACTTCACACACCATCAGACTTCCAAGCAGCTCTCAAGGAAACTCAGTTTTCACACTCTATGCTTAGTGCTATTTGTGTGCCTAGGACTGAAATGAAGCTTGGTCAGCATCCCAAACAAACGAATGCTCCACATGCGGGTTTCACATGCCACCAACTCCACATTCACAGGCAACTTCAGCGCCACAGCCGTTTTCAGATAGCCCTCAATGCAAAGGCTCTAGACGCAAATATTGGTGTGAGAGCTAATTCAATCAAGGAAACACTGCATGTTGGTGAAGGGCATATTGAAGAAGGATCAGCCGAGTGGTTCTTGTGGGAGAACAACTCCATTTGGCTCACTAACTTCACACACCATCAGGCTTCCAAGCAGCTCTCAAGGAAACTCAGTTTTCACACTCTATGCTTAGTGCCATTTGAGTGCATTTTCTAGGAATGAACCTGGTAGAGCATCCCACAGAAACGAATGCTCCACATGCGGGTTTCACATGCCACTAACTCCACATTCTCAGGCAACTTCAGCGCCACAGCCGTTTTCAGATAGCCCTCAATGCAAAGGCTCTAGACGCAAATATTGGTGTGAGAACTAATTCAATCAAGGGAACACTGCATGTTGGTGAAGGGCATATTGAAGAAGGATCAGCCGAGTGGATCTTGTGGGAGAACAACTCCATTTGGCTCACTAACTTCACACACCATCAGGCTTCCAAGCAGCTCTCAAGGAAACTCAGTTTTCACACTCTATGCTTAGTGCCCTTTGAGTGCATTATCTAGGAATGAACCTGGTAGAGCATCCCACACAAACGAATGCTCCACATGCGGGTTTCACATGCCACCAACTCCACATTCTCAGGCAACTTCAGCGCCACAGCCGTTTTCAGATAGCCCTCAATGCAAAGGCTCTAGACGCAAATATTGGTGTGAGAACTAATTCAATCAAGGGAACACTGCATGTTGGTGAAGGGCATATTGAAGAAGGATCAGCCGAGTGGATCTTGTGGGAGAACAACTCCATTTGGCTCACTAACTTCACACACCATCAGGCTTCCAAGCAGCTCTCAAGGAAACTCAGTTTTCACACTCTATGCTTAGTGCCCTTTGAGTGCATTATCTAGGAATGAACCTGGTAGAGCATCCCACACAAACGAATGCTCCACATGCGGGTTTCACATGCCACCAACTCCACATTCTCAGGCAACTTCAGCGCCACAGCCGTTTTCAGATAGCCCTCAATGCAAAGGCTCTAGACGCAAATATTGGTGTGAGAGCTAATTCAATCAAGGAAACACTGCATGTTGGTGAAGGGCATATTGAAGAAAGTTCAGCCGAGTGGTTCTTGTGGGAGAACAACTCCATTTGGCTCACTAACTTCACACACCATCAGGCTTCCAAGCAGCTCTCAAGGAAACTCAGTTTTCACACTCTATGCTTAGTGCCCTTTGAGTGCATTATCTAGGAATGAACCTGGTAGAGCATCCCACAGAAACGAATGCTCCACATGCGGGTTTCACGTGCCACCAACTCCACATTCACAGGCAACTTCAGCGCCACAGCCGTTTTCAGATAGCCCTCAATGCAAAGGCTCTAGACGCAAATATTGGTGTGAGAGCTAATTCAATCAAGGAAACACTGCATGTTGGTGAAGGGCATATTGAAGAAGGATCAGCCGAGTGGTTCTTGTGGGAGAACAACTCCATTTGGCTCACTAACTTCACACACCATCAGGCTTCCAAGCAGTTCTCAAGGAAACTCAGTTTTCACACTCTATGCTTAGTGCCCTTTGAGTGCATTATCTAGGAATGAACCTGGTAGAGCATCCCACACAAACGAATGCTCCACATGCGGGTTTCACATGCCACCAACTCCACATTCTCAGGCAACTTCAGCGCCACAGCCGTTTTCAGATAGCCCTCAATGCAAAGGCTCTAGACGCAAATATTGGTGTGAGAGCTAATTCAATCAAGGAAACACTGCATGTTGGTGAAGGGCATATTGAAGAAGGATCAGCCGAGTGGTTCTTGTGGGAGAACAACTTTATTTGGCTCACTAACTTCACACACCATCAGGCTTCCAAGCAGCTCTCAAGGAAACTCAGTTTTCACACTCTATGCTTAGTGCCCTTTGAGGGCATAGGACTGAAATGAAGCTAGGTGAGCATCCCACACAAACGAATGCTCCACATGCGGGTTTCACATGCCACCAACTCCACATTCTCAGGCATCTTCAGCTCCACAGCCGTTTTCAGATAGCTCTCAATGCAACGGTTCTAGACGCAAATATTGGTGTGAGAGCTAATTCAATCAAGGAAACACTGCATGTTGGTGAAGGGCATATTGAAGAAGGATCAGCCGAGTGGTTCTTGTGGGAGAACAACTCCATTTGGCTCTCTAACTTCACACACCATCAGGCTTCCAAGCAGCTCTCAAGGAAACTCAGTTTTCACACTCTATGCTTAGTGCCCTTTGAGTGCATTATCTAGGAATGAACCTGGTAGAGCATCCCACACAAACGAATGCTCCACATGCGGGTTTCACATGCCACCAACTCCACATTCACAGGCAACTTCAGCGCCACAGCCGTTTTCAGATAGCCCTCAATGCAAAGGCTCTAGACGCAAATATTGGTGTGAGAGCTAATTCAATCAAGGAAACACTGCATGTTGGTGAAGGGCATATTGAAGAAGGATCAGCCAAGTGGTTCTTGTGGGAGAACAACTTTATTTGGCTCACTAACTTCACACACCATCAGGCTTCCAAGCAGCTCTCAAGGAAACTCAGTTTTCACACTCTATGCTTAGTGCCCTTTGAGGGCATAGGACTGAAATGAAGCTAGGTGAGCATCCCACACAAACGAATGCTCCACATGCGGGTTTCACATGCCACCAACTCCACATTCTCAGGCATCTTCAGCTCCACAGCCGTTTTCAGATAGCTCTCAATGCAACGGTTCTAGACGCAAATATTGGTGTGAGAGCTAATTCAATCAAGGAAACACTGCATGTTGGTGAAGGGCATATTGAAGAAGGATCAGCCGAGTGGTTCTTGTGGGAGAACAACTCCATTTGGCTCTCTAACTTCACACACCATCAGGCTTCCAAGCAGCTCTCAAGGAAACTCAGTTTTCACACTCTATGCTTAGTGCCCTTTGAGTGCATTATCTAGGAATGAACCTGGTAGAGCATCCCACACAAACGAATGCTCCACATGCGGGTTTCACATGCCACCAACTCCACATTCACAGGCAACTTCAGCGCCACAGCCGTTTTCAGATAGCCCTCAATGCAAAGGCTCTAGACGCAAATATTGGTGTGAGAGCTAATTCAATCAAGGAAACACTGCATGTTGGTGAAGGGCATATTGAAGAAGGATCAGCCGAGTGGATCTTGTGGGAGAACAACTCCATTTGGCTCCCTAACTTCACACACCATCAGGCTTCCAAGCAGCTCTCAAGGAAACTCAGTTTTCACACTCTATGCTTAGTGCCCTTTGAGTGCATTATCTAGGAATGAACCTGGTAGAGCATCCCACAGAAACGAATGCTCCACATGCGGGTTTCACATGCCACCAACTCCACATTCACAGGCAACTTCAGCGCCACAGCCGTTTTCAGATAGCCCTCAATGCAAAGGCTCTAGACGCAAATATTGGTGTGAGAGCTAATTCAATCAAGGAAACACTGCATGTTGGTGAAGGGCATATTGAAGAAGGATCAGCCGAGTGGTTCTTGTGGGAGAACAACTCCATTTGGCTCACTAACTTCACACACCATCAGGCTTCCAAGCAGCTCTCAAGGAAACTCAGTTTTCACACTCTATGCTTAGTGCCATTTGAGTGCATTTTCTAGGAATGAACCTGGTAGAGCATCCCACACAAACGAATGCTCCACATGCGGGTTTCACATGCCACTAACTCCACATTCTCAGGCAACTTCAGCGCCACAGCCGTTTTCAGATAGCCCTCAATGCAAAGGCTCTAGACGCAAATATTGGTGTGAGAACTAATTCAATCAAGGGAACACTGCATGTTGGTGAAGGGCATATTGAAGAAGGATCAGCCGAGTGGATCTTGTGGGAGAACAACTCCATTTGGCTCACTAACTTCACACACCATCAGGCTTCCAAGCAGCTCTCAAGGAAACTCAGTTTTCACACTCTATGCTTAGTGCCCTTTGAGTGCATTATCTAGGAATGAACCTGGTAGAGCATCCCACACAAACGAATGCTCCACATGCGGGTTTCACATGCCACCAACTCCACATTCTCAGGCAACTTCAGCGCCACAGCCGTTTTCAGATAGCCCTCAATGCAAAGGCTCTAGACGCAAATATTGGTGTGAGAACTAATTCAATCAAGGGAACACGGCATGTTGGTGAAGCGCATATTGAAGAAGGATCAGCCGAGTGGATCTTGTGGGAGAACAACTCCATTTGGCTCACTAACTTCACACACCATCAGGCTTCCAAGCAGCTCTCAAGGAAACTCAGTTTTCACACTCTATGCTTAGTGCCCTTTGAGTGCATTATCTAGGAATGAACCTGGTAGAGCATCCCACACAAACGAATGCTCCACATGCGGGTTTCACATGCCACCAACTCCACATTCTCAGGCAACTTCAGCGCCACAGCCGTTTTCAGATAGCCCTCAATGCAAAGGCTCTAGACGCAAATATTGGTGTGAGAGCTAATTCAATCAAGGAAACACTGCATGTTGGTGAAGGGCATATTGAAGAAAGTTCAGCCGAGTGGTTCTTGTGGGAGAACAACTCCATTTGGCTCACTAACTTCACACACCATCAGGCTTCCAAGCAGCTCTCAAGGAAACTCAGTTTTCACACTCTATGCTTAGTGCCCTTTGAGTGCATTATCTAGGAATGAACCTGGTAGAGCATCCCACACAAACGAATGCTCCACATGCGGGTTTCACGTGCCACCAACTCCAAATTCACAGGCAACTTCAGCGCCACAGCCGTTTTCAGATAGCCCTCAATGCAAAGGCTCTAGACGCAAATATTGGTGTGAGAGCTAATTCAATCAAGGAAACACTGCATGTTGGTGAAGGGCATATTGAAGAAGGATCAGCCGAGTGGTTCTTGTGGGAGAACAACTCCATTTGGCTCACTAACTTCACACACCATCAGGCTTCCAAACAGTTCTCAAGGAAACTCAGTTTTCACACTCTATGCTTAGTGCCCTTTGAGTGCATTATCTAGGAATGAACCTGGTAGAGCATCCCACACAAACGAATGCTCCACATGCGGGTTTCACATGCCACCAACTCCACATTCTCAGGCAACTTCAGCGCCACAGCCGTTTTCAGATAGCCCTCAATGCAAAGGCTCTAGACGCAAATATTGGTGTGAGAGCTAATTCAATCAAGGAAACACTGCATGTTGGTGAAGGGCATATTGAAGAAGGATCAGCCGAGTGGTTCTTGTGGGAGAACAACTCTATTTGGCTCACTAACTTCACACACCATCAGGCTTCCAAGCAGCTCTCAAGGAAACTCAGTTTTCACACTCTATGCTTAGTGCCCTTTGAGGGCATAGGACTGAAATGAAGCTTGGTGAGCATTCCACACAAACGAATGCTCCACATGCGGGTTTCACATGCCACCAACTCCACATTCTCAGGCAACTTCAGCTCCACAGCCGTTTTCAGATAGCTCTCAATGCAACGGTTCTAGACGCAAATATTGGTGTGACAGCTAATTCAATCAAGGAAACACTGCATGTTGGTGAAGGGCATATTGAAGAAGGATCAGCCGAGTGGTTCTTGTGGGAGAACAACTCCATTTGGCTCTCTAACTTCACACACCATCAGGCTTCCAAGCAGCTCTCAAGGAAACTCAGTTTTCACACTCTATGCTTAGTGCCCTTTGAGTGCATTATCTAGGAATGAACCTGGTAGAGCATCCCACACAAACGAATGCTCCACATGCGGGTTTCACATGCCACCAACTCCACATTCACAGGCAACTTCAGCGCCACAGCCGTTTTCAGATAGCCCTCAATGCAAAGGCTCTAGACGCAAATATTGGTGTGAGAGCTAATTCAATCAAGGGAACACTGCATGTTGGTGAAGGGCATATTGAAGAAGGATCAGCCGAGTGGATCTTGTGGGAGAACAACTCCATTTGGCTCACTAACTTCACACACCATCAGGCTTCCAAGCAGCTCTCAAGGAAACTCAGTTTTCACACTCTATGCTTAGTGCTATTTGTGTGCCTATGACTGAAATGAAGCTTGGTCAGCATCCCACACAAACGAATGCTCCACATGCGGGTTTCACATGCCACCAACTCCACATTCTCAGGCAACTTCAGCGCCACAGCCGTTTTCAGATAGCCCTCAATGCAAAGGCTCTAGACGCAAATATTGGTGTGAGAGCTAATTCAATCAAGGAAACACTGCATGTTGGTGAAGGGCATATTGAAGAAGGATCAGCCGAGTGGTTCTTGTGGGAGAACAACTCCATTTGGCTCACTCACTTCACACACCATCAGGCTTCCAAGCAGCTCTCAAGGAAACTCAGTTTTCACATTCTATGCTTAGTGCCATTTGAGTGCATTTTCTAGGAATGAACCTGGTAGAGCATCCCACACAAACGAATGCTCCACATGCGGGTTTCACATGCCACTAACTCCACATTCTCAGGCAACTTCAGCGCCACAGCCGTTTTCAGATAGCCCTCAATGCAAAGGCTCTAGACGCAAATATTGGTGTGAGAACTAATTCAATCAAGGGAACACTGCATGTTGGTGAAGGGCATATTGAAGAAGGATCAGCCGAGTGGATCTTGTGGGAGAACAACTCCATTTGGCTCACTAACTTCACACACCATCAGGCTTCCAAGCAGCTCTCAAGGAAACTCAGTTTTCACACTCTATGCTTAGTGTCGTTTGAGTGCATTATCTAGGAATGAACCTGGTAGAGCATCCCACACAAACGAATGCTCCACATGCGGGTTTCACATGCCACCAACTCCACATTCTCAGGCAACTTCAGCGCCACAGCCGTTTTCAGATAGCCCTCAATGCAAAGGCTCTAGACGCAAATATTGGTGTGAGAGCTAATTCAATCAAGGAAACACTGCATGTTGGTGAAGGGCATATTGAAGAAAGTTCAGCCGAGTGGTTCTTGTGGGAGAACAACTCCATTTGGCTCACTAACTTCACACACCATCAGGCTTCCAAGCAGCTCTCAAGGAAACTCAGTTTTCACACTCTATGCTTAGTGCCCTTTGAGTGCATTATCTAGGAATGAACCTGCTAGAGCATCCCACACAAACGAATGCTCCACATGCGGGTTTCACATACCACCAACTCCACATTCTCAGGCAACTTCAGCGCCACAGCCGTTTTCAGATAGCCCTCAATGCAAAGGCTCTAGACGCAAATATTGGTGTGAGAGCTAATTCAATCAAGGAAACACTGCATGTTGGTGAAGGGCACATTGAAGAAGGATCAGCCGAGAGGATCTTGTGGGAGAACAACTCCATTTGACTCACTAACTTCACACACCATCAGGCTTCCAAGCAGCTCTCAAGGAAACTCAGTTTTCACACTCTATGCTTAGTGCCCTTTGAGTGCATTATCTAGGAATGAACCTGGTAGAGCATCCCACACAAACGAATGCTCCACATGCGGGTCACGTGCCACCAACTCCAAATTCACAGGCAACTTCAGCGCCACAGCCGTTTTCAGATAGCCCTCAATGCAAAGGCTCTAGACGCAAATATTGGTGTGAGAGCTAATTCAATCAAGGAAACACTGCATGTTGGTGAAGGGCATATTGAAGAAGGATCAGCCGAGTGGTTCTTGTGGGAGAACAACTCCATTTGGCTCACTAACTTCACACACCATCAGGCTTCCAAACAGTTCTCAAGGAAACTCAGTTTTCACACTCTATGCTTAGTGCCCTTTGAGTGCATTATCTAGGAATGAACCTGGTAGAGCATCCCACACAAACGAATGCTCCACATGCGGGTTTCACATGCCACCAACTCCACATTCTCAGGCAACTTCAGCGCCACAGCCGTTTTCAGATAGCCCTCAATGCAAAGGCTCTAGACGCAAATATTGGTGTGAGAGCTAATTCAATCAAGGAAACACTGCATGTTGGTGAAGGGCATATTGAAGAAGGATCAGCCAAGTGGTTCTTGTGGGAGAACAACTCTATTTGGCTCACTAACTTCACACACCATCAGGCTTCCAAGCAGCTCTCAAGGAAACTCAGTTTTCACACTCTATGCTTAGTGCCCTTTGAGGGCATAGGACTGAAATGAAGCTTGGTGAGCATTCCACACAAACGAATGCTCCACATGCGGGTTTCACATGCCACCAACTCCACATTCTCAGGCAACTTCAGCTCCACAGCCGTTTTCAGATAGCTCTCAATGCAACGGTTCTAGACGCAAATATTGGTGTGACAGCTAATTCAATAAAGGAAACACTGCATGTTGGTGAAGGGCATATTGAAGAAGGATCAGCCGAGTGGTTCTTGTGGGAGAACAACTCCATTTGGCTCTCTAACTTCACACACCATCAGGCTTCCAAGCAGCTCTCAAGGAAACTCAGTTTTCACACTCTATGCTTAGTGCCCTTTGAGTGCATTATCTAGGAATGAACCTGGTAGAGCATCCCACACAAACGAATGCTCCACATGCGGGTTTCACATGCCACCAACTCCACATTCACAGGCAACTTCAGCGCCACAGCCGTTTTCAGATAGCCCTCAATGCAAAGGCTCTAGACGCAAATATTGGTGTGAGAGCTAATTCAATCAAGGGAACACTGCATGTTGGTGAAGGGCATATTGAAGAAGGATCAGCCGAGTGGATCTTGTGGGAGAACAACTCCATTTGGCTCCCTAACCTCACACACCATCAGGCTTCCAAGCAGCTCTCAAGGAAACTCAGTTTTCACACTCTATGCTTAGTGCTATTTGTGTGCCTATGACTGAAATGAAGCTTGGTCAGCATCCCACACAAACGAATGCTCCACATGCGGGTTTCACATGCCACCAACTCCACATTCTCAGGCAACTTCAGCGCCACAGCCGTTTTCAGATAGCCCTCAATGCAAAGGCTCTAGACGCAAATATTGGTGTGAGAGCTAATTCAATCAAGGAAACACTGCATGTTGGTGAAGGGCATATTGAAGAAGGATCAGCCGAGTGGTTCTTGTGGGAGAACAACTCCATTTGGCTCACTCACTTCACACACCATCAGGCTTCCAAGCAGCTCTCAAGGAAACTCAGTTTTCACACTCTATGCTTAGTGCCATTTGAGTGCATTTTCTAGGAATGAACCTGGTAGAGCATCCCACAGAAACGAATGCTCCACATGCGGGTTTCACATGCCACCAACTCCACATTCTCAGGCAACTTCAGCGCCACAGCCGTTTTCAGATAGCCCTCAATGCAAAGGCTCTAGACGCAAATATTGGTGTGAGAACTAATTCAATCAAGGGAACACTGCATGTTGGTGAAGGGCATATTGAAGAAGGATCAGCCGAGTGGATCTTGTGGGAGAACAACTCCATTTGGCTCACTAACTTCACACACCATCAGGCTTCCAAGCAGCTCTCAAGGAAACTCAGTTTTCACACTCTATGCTTAGTGCCCTTTGAGTGCATTATCTAGGAATGAACCTGGTAGAGCATCCCACACAAACGAATGCTCCACATGCGGGTTTCACATGCCACCAACTCCACATTCTCAGGCAACTTCAGCGCCACAGCCGTTTTCAGATAGCCCTCAATGCAAAGGCTCTAGACGCAAATATTGGTGTGAGAGCTAATTCAATCAAGGAAACACTGCATGTTGGTGAAGGGCATATTGAAGAAAGTTCAGCCGAGTGGTTCTTGTGGGAGAACAACTCCATTTGGCTCACTAACTTCACACACCATCAGGCTTCCAAGCAGCTCTCAAGGAAACTCAGTTTTCACACTCTATGCTTAGTGCCCTTTGAGTGCATTATCTAGGAATGAACCTGGTAGAGCATCCCACACAAACGAATGCTCCACATGCGGGTTTCACGTGCCACCAACTCCACATTCACAGGCAACTTCAGCGCCACAGCCGTTTTCAGATAGCCCTCAATGCAAAGGCTCTAGACGCAAATATTGGTGTGAGAGCTAATTCAATCAAGGAAACACTGCATGTTGGTGAAGGGCATATTGAAGAAGGATCAGCCGAGTGGTTCTTGTGGGAGAACAACTCCATTTGGCTCACTAACTTCACACGCCATCAGGCTTCCAAGCAGCTCTCAAGGAAACTCAGTTTTCACACTCTATGCTTAGTGCCCTTTGAGTACATTATCTAGGAATGAACGTGGTAGAGCATCCCACACAAACGAATGCTCCACATGCGGGTTTCACATGCCACCAACTCCACATTCACAGGCAACTTCAGCGCCACAGCCGTTTTCAGATAGCCCTCAATGCAAAGGCTCTAGACGCAAATATTGGTGTGAGAGCTAATTCAATCAAGGAAACACTGCATGTTGGTGAAGGGCATATTGAAGAAGGATCAGCCGAGTGGTTCTTGTGGGAGAACAACTCCATTTGGCTCACTAACGTCACACACCATCAGGCTTCCAAGCAGATCTCAAGGAAACTCAGTTTTCACACTCTATGCTTAGTGCCCTTTGTGTGCCTAGGACAGAAATGAAGCTTGGTTTGGATCCCACACAAACGAATGCTCCACATGCGTGTTTCACGTGGCACCAACTCCACATTCACAGGCAACTTCAGCGCCACAGCCGTTTTCAGATAGCCCTCAATGCAAAGGCTCTAGACGCAAATATTGGTGTGAGAGCTAATTCAATCAAGGGAACACTGCATGTTGGTGAAGGGCACATTGAAGAAGGATCAGCCGAGTGGATCTTGTGGGAGAACAACTCCATTTGGCTCACTAACTTCAAACACCATCAGGCTTCCAAGCAGCTCTCAAGGAAACTCAGTTTTCACACTCTATGCTTAGTGCCCTTTGAGTGCATTATCTAGGAATGAACCTGGTAGAGCATCCCACACAAACGAATGCTCCACATGCGGGTTTCACATGCCACCAACTCCACATTCTCAGGCAACTTCAGCGCCACAGCCGTTTTCAGATAGCCCTCAATGCAAAGGCTCTAGATGCAAATATTGGTGTGAGAGCTAATTCAATCAAGGAAACACTGCATGTTGGTGAAGGGCATATTGAAGAAGGATCAGCCGAGTGGATCTTGTGGGAGAACAACTCCATTTGGCTCACTAACTTCACACACCATCAGGCTTCCAAGCAGCTCTCAAGGAAACTCAGTTTTCACACTCTATGCTTAGTGCCCTTTGAGTGCATTATCTAGGAATGAACCTGGTAGAGCATCCCACACAAACGAATGCTCCACATGCGGGTTTCACAGGCCACCAACTCCACATTCACAGGCAACTTCAGCGCCACAGCCGTTTTCAGATAGCCCTCAATGCAAAGGCTCTAGACGCAAATATTGGTGTGAGAGCTAATTCAATCAAGGAAACACTGCATGTTGGTGAAGGGCATATTGAAGAAGGATCAGCCGAGTGGATCTTGTGGGAGAACAACTCCATTTGGCTCACTAAGTTCACATACCATCAGGCTTCCAAGCAGCTCTCAAGGAAACTCAGTTTTCACACTCTATGCTTAGTGCCCTTTGAGGGCATTATCTAGGAATGAACCTGGTAGAGCATCCCACACAAACGAATGCTCCACATGCGGGTTTCACATGCCACCAACTCCACATTCTCAGGCAACTTCAGCGCCACAGCCGTTTTCAGATAGCCCTCAATGCAAAGGCTCTAGACGCAAATATAGGTGTGAGAGCTAATTCAATCAAGGAAACACTGCATGTTGGTGAAGGGCATATTGAAGAAGGATCAGCCGAGTGGATCTTGTGGGAGAACAACTCCATTTGGCTCACTAACTTCACACACCATCAGGCTTCCAAGCAGCTCTCAAGGAAACTCAGTTTTCACACTCTATGCTTAGTGCCCTTTGAGTGCATTATCTAGGAATGAACCTGGTAGAGCATCCCACACAAACGAATGCTCCACATGCGGGTTTCACATGCCACCAACTCCACATTCTCAGGCAACTTCACTTCCACAGCCGTTTTCAGATAGCCCTCAATGCAAAGGCTCTAGACGCAAATATTGGTGTGAGAGCTAATTCAATCAAGGAAACACTGCATGTTGGTGAAGGGCATATTGAAGAAGGATCAGCCAAGTGGATCTTGTGGGAGAACAACTCCATTTGGCTCACTAACTTCACACACCATCAGGCTTCCAAGCAGCTCTCAAGGAAACTCAGTTTTCACACTCTATGCTTAGTGCCCTTTGAGGGCATAGGACTGAAATGAAGCTTGGTGAGCATTCCACACAAACGAATGCTCCACATGCGGGTTTCACATGCCACCAACTCCACATTCTCAGGCAACTTCAGCTCCACAGCCGTTTTCAGATAGCTCTCAATGCAACGGTTCTAGACGCAAATATTGGTGTGACAGCTAATTCAATCAAGGAAACACTGCATGTTGGTGAAGGGCATATTGAAGAAGGATCAGCCGAGTGGTTCTTGTGGGAGAACAACTCCATTTGGCTCTCTAACTTCACACACCATCAGGCTTCCAAGCAGCTCTCAAGGAAACTCAGTTTTCACACTCTATGCTTAGTGCCCTTTGAGTGCATTATCTAGGAATGAACCTGGTAGAGCATCCCACACAAACGAATGCTCCACATGCGGGTTTCACATGCCACCAACTCCACATTCACAGGCAACTTCAGCGCCACAGCCGTTTTCAGATAGCCCTCAATGCAAAGGCTCTAGACGCAAATATTGGTGTGAGAGCTAATTCAATCAAGGGAACACTGCATGTTGGTGAAGGGCATATTGAAGAAGGATCAGCCGAGTGGATCTTGTGGGAGAACAACTCCATTTGGCTCCCTAACCTCACACACCATCAGGCTTCCAAGCAGCTCTCAAGGAAACTCAGTTTTCACACTCTATGCTTAGTGCTATTTGTGTGCCTATGACTGAAATGAAGCTTGGTCAGCATCCCACACAAACGAATGCTCCACATGCGGGTTTCACATGCCACCAACTCCACATTCTCAGGCAACTTCAGCGCCACAGCCGTTTTCAGATAGCCCTCAATGCAAAGGCTCTAGACGCAAATATTGGTGTGAGAGCTAATTCAATCAAGGAAACACTGCATGTTGGTGAAGGGCATATTGAAGAAGGATCAGCCGAGTGTTTCTTGTGGGAGAACAACTCCATTTGGCTCACTCACTTCACACACCATCAGGCTTCCAAGCAGCTCTCAAGGAAACTCAGTTTTCACACTCTATGCTTAGTGCCATTTGAGTGCATTTTCTAGGAATGAACCTGGTAGAGCATCCCACAGAAACGAATGCTCCACATGCGGGTTTCACATGCCACTAACTCCACATTCACAGGCAACTTCAGCGCCACAGCCGTTTTCAGATAGCCCTCAATGCAAAGGCTCTAGACGCAAATATTGGTGTGAGAACTAATTCAATCAAGGGAACACTGCATGTTGGTGAAGGGCATATTGAAGAAGGATCAGCCGAGTGGATCTTGTGGGAGAACAACTCCATTTGGCTCACTAACTTCACACACCATCAGGCTTCCAAGCAGCTCTCAAGGAAACTCAGTTTTCACACTCTATGCTTAGTGCCCTTTGAGTGCATTATCTAGGAATGAACCTGGTAGAGCATCCCACACAAACGAATGCTCCACATGCGGGTTTCACATGCCACCAACTCCACATTCTCAGGCAACTTCAGCGCCACAGCCGTTTTCAGATAGCCCTCAATGCAAAGGCTCTAGACGCAAATATTGGTGTGAGAGCTAATTCAATCAAGGAAACACTGCATGTTGGTGAAGGGCATATTGAAGAAAGTTCAGCCGAGTGGTTCTTGTGGGAGAACAACTCCATTTGGCTCACTAACTTCACACACCATCAGGCTTCCAAGCAGCTCTCAAGGAAACTCAGTTTTCACACTCTATGCTTAGTGCCCTTTGAGTGCATTATCTAGGAATGAACCTGGTAGAGCATCCCACAGAAACGAATGCTCCACATGCGGGTTTCACGTGCCACCAACTCCACATTCACAGGCAACTTCAGCGCCACAGCCGTTTTCAGATAGCCCTCAATGCAAAGGCTCTAGACGCAAATATTGGTGTGAGAGCTAATTCAATCAAGGAAACACTGCATGTTGGTGAAGGGCATATTGAAGAAGGATCAGCCGAGTGGTTCTTGTGGGAGAACAACTCCATTTGGCTCACTAACTTCACACGCCATCAGGCTTCCAAGCAGCTCTCAAGGAAACTCAGTTTTCACACTCTATGCTTAGTGCCCTTTGAGTACATTATCTAGGAATGAACGTGGTAGAGCATCCCACACAAACGAATGCTCCACATGCGGGTTTCACATGCCACCAACTCCACATTCACAGGCAACTTCAGCGCCACAGCCGTTTTCAGATAGCCCTCAATGCAAAGGCTCTAGACGCAAATATTGGTGTGAGAGCTAATTCAATCAAGGAAACACTGCATGTTGGTGAAGGGCATATTGAAGAAGGATCAGCCGAGTGGTTCTTGTGGGAGAACAACTCCATTTGGCTCACTAACGACACACACCATCAGGCTTCCAAGCAGATCTCAAGGAAACTCAGTTTTCACACTCTATGCTTAGTGCCCTTTGTGTGCCTAGGACAGAAATGAAGCTTGGTTTGGATCCCACACAAACGAATGCTCCACATGCGTGTTTCACATGGCACCAACTCCACATTCACAGGCAACTTCAGCGCCACAGCCGTTTTCAGATAGCCCTCAATGCAAAGGCTCTAGACGCAAATATTGGTGTGAGAGCTAATTCAATCAAGGGAACACTGCATGTTGGTGAAGGGCACATTGAAGAAGGATCAGCCGAGTGGATCTTGTGGGAGAACAACTCCATTTGGCTCACTAACTTCAAACACCATCAGGCTTCCAAGCAGCTCTCAAGGAAACTCAGTTTTCACACTCTATGCTTAGTGCCCTTTGAGTGCATTATCTAGGAATGAACCTGGTAGAGCATCCCACACAAACGAATGCTCCACATGCGGGTTTCACATGCCACCAACTCCACATTCTCAGGCAACTTCAGCGCCACAGCCGTTTTCAGATAGCCCTCAATGCAAAGGCTCTAGATGCAAATATTGGTGTGAGAGCTAATTCAATCAAGGAAACACTGCATGTTGGTGAAGGGCATATTGAAGAAGGATCAGCCGAGTGGATCTTGTGGGAGAACAACTCCATTTGGCTCACTAACTTCACACACCATCAGGCTTCCAAGCAGCTCTCAAGGAAACTCAGTTTTCACACTCTATGCTTAGTGCCCTTTGAGTGCATTATCTAGGAATGAACCTGGTAGAGCATCCCACACAAACGAATGCTCCACATGCGGGTTTCACAGGCCACCAACTCCACATTCACAGGCAACTTCAGCGCCACAGCCGTTTTCAGATAGCCCTCAATGCAAAGGCCCTAGACGCAAATATTGGTGTGAGAGCTAATTCAATCAAGGAAACACTGCATGTTGGTGAAGGGCATATTGAAGAAGGATCAGCTGAGTGGTTCTTGTGGGAGAACAACTCCATTTGGCTCACTAACTTCACACACCATCAGGCTTCCAAGCAGCTCTCAAGGAAACTCAGTTTTCACACTCTATGCTTAGTGCCCTTTGAGTGCATTATCTAGGAATGAACCTGGTAGAGCATCCCACAGAAACGAATGCTCCACATGCGGGTTTCACATGCCACCAACTCCACATTCTCAGGCAACTTCAGCGCCACAGCCGTTTTCAGATAGCCCTCAATGCAAAGGCTCTAGACGCAAATATTGGTGTGAGAGCTAATTCAATCAAGGAAACACTGCATGTTGGTGAAGGGCATATTGAAGAAGGATCAGCCGAGTGGATCTTGTGGGAGAACAACTCCATTTGGCTCCCTAACTTCACACACCATCAGGCTTCCAAGCAGCTCTCAAGGAAACTCAGTTTTCACACTCTATGCTTAGTGCCCTTTGAGTGCATTATCTAGGAATGAACCTGGTAGAGCATCCCACACAAACGAATGCTCCACATGCGGGTTTCACATGCCACCAACTCCACATTCACAGGCAACTTCAGCGCCACAGCCGTTTTCAGATAGCCCTCAATGCAAAGGCTCTAGACGCAAATATTGGTGTGAGAGCTAATTCAATCAAGGAAACACTGCATGTTGGTGAAGGGCATATTGAAGAAGGATCAGCCGAGTGGTTCTTGTGGGAGAACAACTCCATTTGGCTCACTAACTTCACACACCATCAGGCTTCCAAGCAGCTCTCAAGGAAACTCAGTTTTCACACTCTATGCTTAGTGCACTTTGAGTGCATTATCTAGGAATGAATCTGGTAGAGCATCCCACACAAACGAATGCTCCACATGCGGGTTTCACATGCCACCAACTCCACATTCACAGGCAACTTCAGCGCCACAGCCGTTTTCAGATAGCCCTCAATGCAAAGGCTCTAGACGCAAATATTGGTGTGAGAGCTAATTCAATCAAGGAAACACTGCATGTTGGTGAAGGGCATATTGAAGAAGGATCAGCCGAGTGGATCTTGTGGGAGAACAACTCCATTTGGCTCCCTAACTTCACACACCATCAGGCTTCCAAGCAGCTCTCAAGGAAACTCAGTTTTCACACTCTATGCTTAGTGCCCTTTGAGTGCATTATCTAGGAATGAACCTGGTAGAGCATCCCACACAAACGAATGCTCCACATGCGGGTTTCACATGCCACCAACTCCACATTCACAGGCAACTTCAGCGCCACAGCCGTTTTCAGATAGCCCTCAATGCAAAGGCTCTAGACGCAAATATTGGTGTGAGAGCTAATTCAATCAAGGAAACACTGCATGTTGGTGAAGGGCATATTGAAGAAGGATCAGCCGAGTGGTTCTTGTGGGAGAACAACTCCATTTGGCTCACTAACTTCACACACCATCAGGCTTCCAAGCAGCTCTCAAGGAAACTCAGTTTTCACACTCTATGCTTAGTGCCCTTTGTATGGCTAGGACTGAAATGAACCTGGTAGAGCATCCCACACAAACGAATGCTCCACATGCGGGTTTCACATGCCACCAACTCCACATTCACAGGCAACTTCAGCGCCACAGCCGTTTTCAGATAGCCCTCAATGCAAAGGCTCTAGACGCAAATATTGGTGTGAGAGCTAATTCAATCAAGGAAACACTGCATGTTGGTGAAGGGCATATTGAAGAAGGATCAGCCGAGTTGTTCTTGTGGGAGAACAACTCCATTTGGCTCACTAACTTCACACACCATCAGGCTTCCAAGCAGCTCTCAAGGAAACTCAGTTTTCACACTCTATGCTTAGTGCCCTTTGAGTGCCTAGGACTGAATTGAACCTGGTAGAGCATCCCACACAAACAAATGCTCCACATGCGGGTTTCACATGCCACCAACTCCACATTCACAGGCAACTTCAGCGCCACAGCCGTTTTCAGATAGCCCTCAATGCAAAGGCTCTAGACGCAAATATTGGTGTGAGAGCTAATTCAATCAAGGAAACACTGCATGTTGGTGAAGGGCATATTGAAGAAGGATCAGCCGAGTGGATCTTGTGGGAGAACAACTCCATTTGGCTCCATAACTTCACACACCATCAGGCTTCCAAGCAGCTCTCAAGGAAACTCAGTTTTCACACTCTATGCTTAGTGCCCTTTGAGTGCATTATCTAGGAATGAACCTGGTAGAGCATCCCACACAAACGAATGCTCCACATGCGGGTTTCACATGCCACCAACTCCACATTCACAGGCAACTTCAGCGCCACAGCCGTTTTCAGATAGCCCTCAATGCAAAGGCTCTAGACGCAAATATTGGTGTGAGAGCTAATTCAATCAAGGAAACACTGCATGTTGGTGAAGGGCATATTGAAGAAGGATCAGCCGAGTGGTTCTTGTGGGAGAACAACTACATTTGGCTCACTAACTTCACACACCATCAGGCTTCCAAGCAGCTCTCAAGGAAACTCAGTTTTCACACTCTATGCTTAGTGCCCTTTGAGTGCATTATCTAGGAATGAACCTGGTAGAGCATCCCACGCAAACGAATGCTCCACATGCGGGTTTCACATGCCACCAACTCCACATTCACAGGCAACTTCAGCGCCACAGCCGTTTTCAGATAGCCCTCAATGCAAAGGCTCTAGACGCATATATTGGTGTGAGAGCTAATTCAATCAAGGAAACACTGCATGTTGGTGAAGGGCATATTGAAGAAGGATCAGCCGAGTGGTTCTTGTGGGAGAACAACTCCATTTGGCTCACTAACTTCACACACCATCAGGCTTCCTAGCAGCTCTCAAGGAAACTCAGTTTTCACACTCTATGCTTAGTGCCCTTTGAGTGCATTATCTAGGAATGAACCTGGTAGAGCATCCCACACAAACGAATGCTCCACATGCGGGTTTCACGTGCCACCATCTCCACATTCACAGGCAACTTCAGCGCCACAGCCGTTTTCAGATAGCCCTCAATGCAAAGGCTCTAGACGCAAATATTGGTGTGAGAGCTAATTCAATCAAGGAAACACTGCATGTTGGTGAAGGGCATATTGAAGAAGGATCAGCCGAGTGGATCTTGTGGGAGAACAACTCCATTTGGCTCACTAACTTCACACACCATCAGGCTTCCAAGCAGCTCTCAAGGAAACTCAGTTTTCACACTCTATGCTTAGTGCCCTTTGAGTGCCTAGGACTGAATTGAAGCTTGCAGAGCATCCAACACAAATGAAAGCTCTACATGCGGGTTTCACATGCCACCAACTCCACATTCACAGGCAACTTCAGCGCCACAGCCGTTTTCAGATAGCCCTCAATGCAAAGGCTCTAGACGCAAATATTGGTGTGAGAGCTAATTCAATCAAGGAAACACTGCATGTTGGTGAAGGGCATATTGAAGAAGGATCAGCCGAGTGGATCTTGTGGGAGAACAACTCCATTTGGCTCACTAACTTCACACACCATCAGGCTTCCAAGCAGCTCTCAAGGAAACTCAGTTTTCACACTCTATGCTTAGTGCCCTTTGAGTGCATTATCTAGGAATGAACCTGGTAGAGCATCCCACGCAAACGAATGCTCCACATGCGGGTTTCACATGCCACCAACTCCACATTCACAGGCAACTTCAGCGCCACAGCCGTTTTCAGATAGCCCTCAATGCAAAGGCTCTAGACGCATATATTGGTGTGAGAGCTAATTCAATCAAGGAAACACTGCATGTTGGTGAAGGGCATATTGAAGAAGGATCAGCCGAGTGGTTCTTGTGGGAGAACAACTCCATTTGGCTCACTAACTTCACACACCATCAGGCTTCCAAGCAGCTCTCAAGGAAACTCAGTTTTCACACTCTATGCTTAGTGCCCTTTGAGTGCCTAGGACTGAAATGAAGCTTGCAGAGCATCCAACACAAATGAAAGCTCTACATGCGGGTTTCACATGCCACCAACTCCACATTCACAGGCAACTTCAGCGCCACAGCCGTTTTCAGATAGCCCTCAATGCAAAGGCTCTAGACGCAAATATTGGTGTGAGAGCTAATTCAATCAAGGAAACACTGCATGTTGGTGAAGGGCATATTGAAGAAGGATCAGCCGAGTGGATCTTGTGGGAGAACAACTCCATTTGGCTCCCTAACTTCACACACCATCAGGCTTCCAAGCAGCTCTCAAGGAAACTCAGTTTTCACACTCTATGCTTAGTGCCCTTTGAGTGCATTATCTAGGAATGAACCTGGTAGAGCATCCCACACAAACGAATGCTCCACATGCGGGTTTCACATGCCACCAACTCCACATTCACAGGCAACTTCAGCGCCACAGCCGTTTTCAGATAGCCCTCAATGCAAAGGCTCTAGACGCAAATATTGGTGTGAGAGCTAATTCAATCAAGGAAACACTGCATGTTGGTGAAGGGCATATTGAAGAAGGATCAGCCGAGTGGTTCTTGTTGGAGAACAACTCCATTTGGCTCACTAACTTGACACACCATCAGGCTCACAAGCAGCTCTCAAGGAAACTCAGTTTTCACACTCTATGCTTAGTGCCCTTTGTATGGCTAGGACTGAAATGAACCTGGTAGAGCATCCCACAAAAACGAATGCTCCACATGCGGGTTTCACATACCACCAACTCCACATTCACAGGCAACTTCAGCGCCACAGCCATTTTCAGATAGCCCTCAATGCAAAGGCTCTAGACGCAAATATTGGTGTGAGAGCTAATTCAATCAAGGAAACACTGCATGTTGGTGAAGGGCATATTGAAGAAGGATCAGCCGAGTGGATCTTGTGGGAGAACAACTCCATTTGGCTCCCTAACTTCACACACCATCAGGCTTCCAAGCAGCTCTCAAGGAAACTCAGTTTTCACACTCTATGCTTAGTGCCCTTTGAGTGCATTATCTACGAATGAACCTGGTAGAGCATCCCACACAAACGAATGCTCCACATGCGGGTTTCACATGCCATTAACTCCACATTCACAGGCAACTTCAGCGCCACAGCCGTTTTCAGATAGCCCTCAATGCAAAGGCTCTAGACGCAAATATTGGTGTGAGAGCTAATTCAATCAAGGAAACACTGCATGTTGGTGAAGGGCATATTGAAGAAGGATCAGCCGAGTGGTTCTTGTGGGAGAACAACTCCATTTGGCTCACTAACTTCACACACCATCAGGCTCACAAGCAGCTCTCAAGGAAACTCAGTTTTCACACTCTATGCTTAGTGCCCTTTGTATGGCTAGGACTGAAATGAACCTGGTAGAGCATCCCACAAAAACGAATGCTCCACATGCGGGTTTCACATACCACCAACTCCACATTCACAGGCAACTTCAGCGCCACAGCCGTTTTCAGATAGCCCTCAATGCAAAGGCTCTAGACGCAAATATTGGTGTGAGAGCTAATTCAATCAAGGAAACACTGCATGTTGGTGAAGGGCATATTGAAGAAGGATCAGCCGAGTGGATCTTGTGGGAGAACAACTCCATTTGGCTCCCTAACTTCACACACCATCAGGCTTCCAAGCAGCTCTCAAGGAAACTCAGTTTTCACACTCTATGCTTAGTGCCCTTTGAGTGCATTATCTAGGAATGAACCTGGTAGAGCATCCCACACAAACGAATGCTCCACATGCGGGTTTCACATGCCACCAACTCCACATTCACAGGCAACTTCAGCGCCACAGCCGTTTTCAGATAGCCCTCAATGCAAAGGCTCTAGACGCAAATATTGGTGTGAGAGCTAATTCAATCAAGGAAACACTGCATGTTGGTGAAGGGCATATTGAAGAAGGATCAGCCGAGTGGTTCTTGTGGGAGAACAACTCCATTTGGCTCACTAACTAAACACACCATCAGGCTTCCAAGCAGCTCTCAAGGAAACTCAGTTTTCACACTCTATGCTTAGTGCCCTTTGAGTGCATTATCTAGGAATGAACCTGGTAGAGCATCCCACGCAAACGAATGCTCCACATGCGGGTTTCACATGCCACCAACTCCACATTCACAGGCAACTTCAGCGCCACAGCCGTTTTCAGATAGCCCTCAATGCAAAGGCTCTAGACGCATATATTGGTGTGAGAGCTAATTCAATCAAGGAAACACTGCATGTTGGTGAAGGGCATATTGAAGAAGGATCAGCCGAGTGGTTCTTGTGGGAGAACAACTCCATTTGGCTCACTAACTTCACACACCATCAGGCTTCCAAGCAGCTCTCAAGGAAACTCAGTTTTCACACTCTATGCTTAGTGTCGTTTGAGTGCATTATCTAGGAATGAACCTGGTAGAGCATCCCACACAAACGAATGCTCCACATGCGGGTTTCACGTGCCACCATCTCCACATTCACAGGCAACTTCAGCGCCACAGCCGTTTTCAGATAGCCCTCAATGCAAAGGCTCTAGACGCAAATATTGGTGTGAGAGCTAATTCAATCAAGGAAACACTGCATGTTGGTGAAGGGCATATTGAAGAAGGATCAGCCGAGTGGATCTTGTGGGAGAACAACTCCATTTGGCTCACTAACTTCACACACCATCAGGCTTCCAAGCAGCTCTCAAGGAAACTCAGTTTTCACACTCTATGCTTAGTGCCCTTTGAGTGCATTATCTAGGAATGAACCTGGTAGAGCATCCCACACAAACGAATGCTCCACATGCGGTTTTCACATGCCACCAACTCCACATTCTCAGGCAACTTCAGCGCCACAGCCGTTTTCAGATAGCCCTCAATGCAAAGGCTCTAGACGCAAATATTGGTGTGAGAGCTAATTCAATCAAGGAAACACTGCATGTTGGTGAAGGGCATATTGAAGAAGGATCAGCCGAGTGGTTCTTGTGGGAGAACAACTCCATTTGGCTCACTAACTTCACACACCATCAGGCTTCCAAGCAGCTCTCAAGGAAACTCAGTTTTCACACTCTATGCTTAGTGCCCTTTGAGTGCATTATCTAGGAATGAACCTGGTAGAGCATCCCACACAAACGAATGCTCCACATGCGGGTTTCACATGCCACCAACTCCACATTCACAGGCAACTTCAGCGCCACAGCCGTTTTCAGATAGCCCTCAATGCAAAGGCTCTAGACGCAAATATTGGTGTGAGAGCTAATTCAATCAAGGAAACACTGCATGTTGGTGAAGGGCATATTGAAGAAGGATCAGCCGAGTGGATCTTGTGGGAGAACAACTCCATTTGGCTCACTAACTTCACACACCATCAGGCTTCCAAGCAGCTCTCAAGGAAACTCAGTTTTCACACTCTATGCTTAGTGCCCTTTGAGTGCATTATCTAGGAATGAACCTGGTAGAGCATCCCACACAAACGAATGCTCCACATGCGGGTTTCACATGCCACCAACTCCACATTCACAGGCAACTTCAGCGCCACAGCCGTTGTCAGATAGCCCTCAATGCAAAGGCTCTAGACGCAAATATTGGTGTGAGAGCTAATTCAATCAAGGAAACACTGCATGTTGGTGAAGGGCATATTGAAGAAGGATCAGCCGAGTGGTTCTTGTGGGAGATCAACTCCATTTAGCTCACTAACTTCACACACCATCAGGCTTCCAAGCAGCTCTCAAGGAAACTCAGTTTTCACACTCTATGCTTAGTGCCCTTTGAGTGCCTAGGACTGAAATGAAGCTTGGTGAGGATCCCACACAAACAAATGCTTCACATGCGGGTTTCACATGCCACCAACTCCACATTCACAGGCAACTTCAGCGCCACAGCCGTTTTCAGATAGCCCTCAATGCAAAGGCTCTAGACGCAAATATTGGTGTGAGAGCTAATTCAATCAAGGAAACACTGCATGTTGGTGAAGGGCATATTGAAGAAGGATCAGCCGAGTGGTTCTTGTGGGAGAACAACTCCATTTGGCTCACTAACTTCACACACCATCAGGCTTCCAAGCAGCTCTCAAGGAAACTCAGTTTTCACACTCTATGCTTAGTGTCGTTTGAGTGCATTATCTAGGAATGAACCTGGTAGAGCATCCCACACAAACGAATGCTCCACATGCGGGTTTCACGTGCCACCATCTCCACATTCACAGGCAACTTCAGCGCCACAGCCGTTTTCAGATAGCCCTCAATGCAAAGGCTCTAGACGCAAATATTGGTGTGAGAGCTAATTCAATCAAGGAAACACTGCATGTTGGTGAAGGGCATATTGAAGAAGGATCAGCCGAGTGGATCTTGTGGGAGAACAACTCCATTTGGCTCACTAACTTCACACACCATCAGGCTTCCAAGCAGCTCTCAAGGAAACTCAGTTTTCACACTCTATGCTTAGTGCCCTTTGAGTGCATTATCTAGGAATGAACCTGGTAGAGCATCCCACACAAACGAATGCTCCACATGCGGGTTTCACATGCCACCAACTCCACATTCACAGGCAACTTCAGCGCCACAGCCGTTTTCAGATAGCCCTCAATGCAAAGGCTCTAGACGCAAATATTGGTGTGAGAGCTAATTCAATCAAGGAAACACTGCATGTTGGTGAAGGGCATATTGAAGAAGGATCAGCCGAGTGGATCTTGTGGGAGAACAACTCCATTTGGCTCACTAACTTCACACACCATCAGGCTTCCAAGCAGCTCTCAAGGAAACTCAGTTTTCACACTCTATGCTTAGTGCCCTTTGAGTGCATTATCTAGGAATGAACCTGGTAGAGCATCCCACACAAACGAATGCTCCACATGCGGGTTTCACATGCCACCAACTCCACATTCACAGGCAACTTCAGCGCCACAGCCGTTTTCAGATAGCCCTCAATGCAAAGGCTCTAGACGCAAATATTGGTGTGAGAGCTAATTCAATCAAGGAAACACTGCATGTTGGTGAAGGGCATATTGAAGAATGATCAGCCGAGTGGTTCTTGTGGGAGAACAACTCCATTTAGCTCACTAACTTCACACACCATCAGGCTTCCAAGCAGCTCTCAAGGAAACTCAGTTTTCACATTTTATGCTTAGTGCCCTTTGTGTGCCTAGGACTGAAATGAAGCTTGGTGAGCATCCCAAACAAACGAATGCTCCACAAGCGCGTTTCACATGCCACCAACTCCACATTCACAGGCAACTTCAGCGCCACAGCCGTTTTCAGATAGCCCTCAATGCAAAGGCTCTAGACGCAAATATTGGTGTGAGAGCTAATTCAATCAAGGAAACACTGCATGTTGGTGAAGGGCATATTGAAGAAGGATCAGCCGAGTGGTTCTTGTGGGAGAACAACTCCATTTGGCTCACTAACTTAACACACCATCAGGCTTCCAAGCAGCTCTCCAGGAAACTCAGTTTTCACACTCTATGCTTAGTGCCCTTTGAGTGCATTATCTAGGAATGAACCTGGTAGAGCATCCCACACAATCGAATGCTCCACATGCGGGTTTCACGTGCCACCATCTCCACATTCACAGGCAACTTCAGCGCCACAGCCGTTTTCAGATAGCCCTCAATGCAAAGGCTCTAGACGCAAATATTGGTGTGAGAGCTAATTCAATCAAGGAAACACTGCATGTTGGTGAAGGGCATATTGAAGAAGGATCAGCCAAGTGGATCTTGTGGGAGAACAACTCCATTTGGCTCACTAACTTCACACACCATCAGGCTTCCAAGCAGCTCTCAAGGAAACTCAGTTTTCACACTCTATGCTTAGTGCCCTTTGAGTGCATTATCTAGGAATGAACCTGGTAGAGCATCCCACACAAACGAATGCTCCACATGCGGTTTTCACATGCCACCAACTCCACATTCTCAGGCAACTTCAGCGCCACAGCCGTTTTCAGATAGCCCTCAATGCAAAGGCTCTAGACGCAAATATTGGTGTGAGAGCTAATTCAATCAAGGAAACACTGCATGTTGGTGAAGGGCATATTGAAGAAGGATCAGCCGAGTGGTTCTTGTGGGAGAACAACTCCATTTGGCTCACTAACTTCACACACCATCAGGCTTCCAAGCAGCTCTCAAGGAAACTCAGTTTTCACACTCTATGCTTAGTGCCCTTTGAGTGCATTATCTAGGAATGAACCTGGTAGAGCATCCCACAAAAACGAATGCTCCACATGCGGGTTTCACATGCCACCAACTCCACATTCTCAGGCAACTTCAGCGCCACAGCCGTTTTCAGATAGCCCTCAATGCAAAGGCTCTAGACGCAAATATTTTTTGAGAGCTAATTCAATCAAGGAAACACTGCATGTTGGTGAAGGGCATATTGAAGAAGGATCAGCCGAGTGGATCTTGTGGGAGAACAACTCCATTTGGCTCACTAACTTCACACACCATCAGGCTTCCAAGCAGCTCTCAAGGAAACTCAGTTTTCACACTCTATGCTTAGTGCCCTTTGAGTGCATTATCTAGCAATGAACCTGGTAGAGCATCCCACAGAAACGAATGCTCCACATGCGGGTTTCACATGCCACCAACTCCACATTCACAGGCAACTTCAGCGCCACAGCCGTTTTCAGATAGCCCTCAATGCAAAGGCTCTAGACGCAAATATTGGTGTGAGAGCTAATTCAATCAAGGAAACACTGCATGTTGGTGAAGGGCATATTGAAGAAGGATCAGCCGAGTGGTTCTTGTGGGAGAACAACTCCATTTGGCTCACTAACTTCACACACCATCAGGCTTCCAAGCAGCTCTCAAGGAAACTCAGTTTTCACACTCTATGCTTAGTGCCCTTTGAGTGCCTAGGACTGAAATGAAGCTTGGTGAGGATCCCAAACAAACGAATGCTCCACAAGCGGGTTTCACATGCCACCAACTCCACATTCACAGGCAACTTCAGCGCCACAGCCGTTTTCAGATAGCCCTCAATGCAAAGGCTCTAGACGCAAATATTGGTGTGAGAGCTAATTCAATCAAGGAAACACTGCATGTTGGTGAAGGGCATATTGAAGAAGGATCAGCCGAGTGGTTCTTGTTTCAGAACAACTCCATTTGGCTCACTAACTTCACACACCATCAGGCTTCCAAGCAGCTCTCAAGGAAACTCAGTTTTCACACTCTATGCTTAGTGCCCTTTGAGTGCATTATCTAGGAATGAACCTGGTAGAGCATCCCACACAAACGAATGCTCCACATGCGGGTTTCACATGCCACCAACTCCACATTCACAGGCAACTTCAGCGCCACAGCCGTTTTCAGATAGCCCTCAATGCAAAGGCTCTAGACGCAAATATTGGTGTGAGAGCTAATTCAATCAAGGAAACACTGCATGTTGGTGAAGGGCATATTGAAGAATGATCAGCCGAGTGGTTCTTGTGGGAGAACAACTCCATTTAGCTCACTAACTTCACACACCATCAGGCTTCCAAGCAGCTCTCAAGGAAACTCAGTTTTCACACTTTATGCTTAGTGCCCTTTGTGTGCCTAGGACTGAAATGAAGCTTGGTGAGGATCCCAAACAAACGAATGCTCCACAAGCGCGTTTCACATGCCACCAACTCCACATTCACAGGCAACTTCAGCGCCACAGCCGTTTTCAGATAGCCCTCAATGCAAAGGCTCTAGACGCAAATATTGGTGTGAGAGCTAATTCAATCAAGGAAACACTGCATGTTGGTGAAGGGCATATTGAAGAAGGATCAGCCGAGTGGTTCTTGTGGGAGAACAACTCCATTTGGCTCACTAACTTCACACACCATCAGGCTTCCAAGCAGCTCTCCAGGAAACTCAGTTTTCACACTCTATGCTTAGTGCCCTTTGAGTGCATTATCTAGGAATGAACCTGGTAGAGCATCCCACACAAGCGAATGCTCCACGTGCGGGTTTCACATGCCACCAACTCCACATTCTCAGGCAACTTCAGCGCCACAGCCGTTTTCAGATAGCCCTCAATGCAAAGGCTCTAGACGCAAATATTGGTGTGAGAGCTAATTCAATCAAGGAAACACTGCATGTTGGTGAAGGGCATATTGAAGAAGGATCAGCCGAGTGGTTCTTGTGGGAGAACAACTCCATTTGGCTCACTAACTTCACACACAATCAGGCTTCCAAGCAGCTCTCAAGGAAACTCAGTTTTCACACTCTATGCTTAGTGCCCTTTGAGTGCATTATCTAGGAATGAACCTGGTAGAGCATTCCACACAAACGAATGCTCCACATGCGGGTTTCACATGCCACCAACTCCACATTCGCAGGCAACTTCAGCGCCACAGCCGTTTTCAGATAGCCCTCAATGCAAAGGCTCTAGACGCAAATATTGGTGTGAGAGCTAATTCAATCAAGGAAACACTGCATGTTGGTGAAGAGCATATTGAAGAAGGATCAGCCGAGTGGTTCTTGTGGGAGAACAACTCCATTTGGCTCACTAACTTCACACACCATCAGGCTTCCAAGCAGCTCTCAAGGAAATTCAGTTACACACTCTATGATTAGTGCCCTTTGTATGGCTAGGACTGAAATGAACCTGGTAGAGCATCCCACAAAAACGAATGCTCCACATGCGGGTTTCACATGCCACCAACTCCACATTCACTGGCAACTTCAGCGCCACAGCCGTTTTCAGATAGCCCTCAATGCAAAGGCTCTAGACGCAAATATTGGTGTGAGAGCTAATTCAATCAAGGAAACACTGCATGTTGGTGAAGGGCATATTGAAGAAGGATCAGCCGAGTGGTTCTTGTGGGAGAACAACTCCATTTGGCTCACTAACTTCACACACCATCAGGCTTCCAAGCAGCTCTCAAGGAAACTCAGTTTTCACACTCTATGCTTAGTGCCCTTTGTATGGCTAGGACTGAAATGAACCTGGTAGAGCATCCCACACAAACAATTGCTTCACATGCGGGTTTCACATGCCACCAACTCCACATTCACAGGCAACTTCAGCGCCACAGCCGTTTTCAGATAGCCCTCAATGCAAAGGCTCTAGACGCAAATATTGGTGTGAGAGCTAATTCAATCAAGGAAACACTGCATGTTGGTGAAGGGCATATTGAAGAAGGATCAGCCGAGTGGTTCTTGTGGGAGAACAACTCCATTTGGCTCACTAACTTCACACACCATCAGGCTTCCAAGCAGCTCTCAAGGAAACTCAGTTTTCACACTCTATGCTTAGTGCCCTTTGAGTGCCTAGGACTGAAATGAAGCTTGGTGAGGATCCCAAACAAACGAATGCTCCACATGCGGGTTTCACATGCCACCAACTCCACATTCACAGGCAACTTCAGCGCCACAGCCCTTTTCAGATAGCCCTCAATGCAAAGGCTCTAGACGCAAATATTGGTGTGAGAGCTAATTCAATCAAGGAAACACTGCATGTTGGTGAAGGGCATATTGAAGAACGATCACCCGAGTGGATCTTGTGGGAGAACAACTCCATTTGGCTCACTAACTTCACACACCATCAGGCTTCCAAGCAGCTCTCAAGGAAACTCAGTTTTCACACTCTATGCTTAGTGCCCTTTGAGTGCATTATCTAGGAATGAACCTGGTAGAGCATCCCACACAAACGAATGCTCCACATGCGGGTTTCACATGCCACCAACTCCACATTCACAGGCAACTTCAGCGCCACAGCCGTTTTCAGATAGCCCTCAATGCAAAGGCTCTAGACGCAAATATTGGTGTGAGAGCTAATTCAATCAAGGAAACACTGCATGTTGGTGAAGGGCATATTGAAGAATGATCAGCCGAGTGGTTCTTGTGGGAGAACAACTCCATTTAGCTCACTAACTTCACACACCATCAGGCTTCCAAGCAGCTCTCAAGGAAACTCAGTTTTCACACTCTATGCTTAGTGCCCTTTGTGTGCCTAGGACTGAAATGAAGCTTGGTGAGCATCCCAAACAAACGAATGCTCCACAAGCGGGTTTCACATGCCACCAACTCCACATTCACAGGCAACTTCAGCGCCACAGCCCTTTTCAGATAGCCCTCAATGCAAAGGCTCTAGACGCAAATATTGGTGTGAGAGCTAATTCAATCAAGGAAACACTGCATGTTGGTGAAGGGCATATTGAAGAAGGATCAGCCGAGTGGTTCTTGTGGGAGAACAACTCCATTTGGCTCACTAACTTAACACACCATCAGGCTTCCAAGCAGCTCTCAAGGAAACTCAGTTTTCACACTCTATGCTTAGTGCCCTTTGAGTGCATTATCTAGGAATGAACCTGGTAGAGCATCCCACACAAGCGAATGCTCCACGTGCGGGTTTCACATGCCACCAACTCCACATTCTCAGGCAACTTCAGCGCCACAGCCGTTTTCAGATAGCCCTCAATGCAAAGGCTCTAGACGCAAATATTGGTGTGAGAGCTAATTCAATCAAGGAAACACTGCATGTTGGTGAAGGGCATATTGAAGAAGGATCAGCCGAGTGGTTCTTGTGGGAGAACAACTCCATTTGGCTCACTAACTTCACACAACATCAGGCTTCCAAGCAGCTCTCAAGGAAACTCAGTTTTCACACTCTATGCTTAGTGCCCTTTGAGTGCCTAGGACTGAAATGAAGCTTGCAGAGCATCCCACACAAATGAAAGCTCTACATGCGGGTTTCACATGACACCAACTCCACATTCACAGGCAACTTCAGCGCCACAGCCGTTTTCAGATAGCCCTCAATGCAAAGGCTCTAGACGCAAATATTGGTGTGAGAGCTAATTCAATCAAGGAAACACTGCATGTTGGTGAAGGGCATATTGAAGAAGGATCAGCCGAGTGGTTCTTGTGGGAGAACAACTCCATTTGGCTCACTAACTTCACACACAATCAGGCTTCCAAGCAGCTCTCAAGGAAACTCAGTTTTCACACTCTATGCTTAGTGCCCTTTGAGTGCATTATCTAGGAATGAACCTGGTAGAGCATCCCACACAAACGAATGCTCCACATGCGGGTTTCACATGCCACCAACTCCACATTCACAGGCAACTTCAGCGCCACAGCCGTTTTCAGATAGCCCTCAATGCAAAGGCTCTAGACGCAAATATTGGTGTGAGAGCTAATTCAATCAAGGAAACACTGCATGTTGGTGAAGGGCATATTGAAGAAGGATCAGCCGAGTGGTTCTTGTGGGAGAACAACTCCATTTGGCTCACTAACTTCACACACCATCAGGCTTACAAGCAGCTCTCAAGGAAACTCAGTTTTCACACTCTATGCTTAGTGCCCTTTGTATGGCTAGGACTGAAATGAACCTGGTAGAGCATCCCACACAAACGAATGCTCCACATGCGGGTTTCACATGCCACCAACTCCACATTCACTGGCAACTTCAGCGCCACAGCCGTTTTCAGATAGCCCTCAATGCAAAGGCTCTAGACGCAAATATTGGTGTGAGAGCTAATTCAATCAAGGAAACACTGCATGTTGGTGAAGGGCATATTGAAGAAGGATCAGCCGAGTGGTTCTTGTGGGAGAACAACTCCATTTGGCTCACTAACTTCACACACCATCAGGCTTCCAAGCAGCTCTCAAGGAAACTCAGTTTTCACACTCTATGCTTAGTGCCCTTTGTATGGCTAGGACTGAAATGAACCTGGTAGAGCATCCCACACAAACGAATGCTTCACATGCGGGTTTCACATGCCACCAACTCCACATTCTCAGGCAACTTCAGCGCCACAGCCGTTTTCAGATAGCCCTCAATGCAAAGGCTCTAGACGCAAATATTGGTGTGAGAGCTAATTCAATCAAGGAAACACTGCATGTTGGTGAAGGGCATATTGAAGAAGGATCAGCCGAGTGGTTCTTGTGGGAGAACAACTCCATTTGGCTCACTAACTTCACACACCATCAGGCTTCCAAGCAGCTCTCAAGGAAACTCAGTTTTCACACTCTATGCTTAGTGCCCTTTGAGTGCATTATCTAGGAATGAACCTGGTAGAGCATCCCACACAAACGAATGCTCCACATGCGGGTTTCACGTGCCACCATCTCCACATTCACAGGCAACTTCAGCGCCACAGCCGTTTTCAGATAGCCCTCAATGCAAAGGCTCTAGACGCAAATATTGGTGTGAGAGCTAATTCAATCAAGGAAACACTGCATGTTGGTGAAGGGCATATTGAAGAAGGATCAGCCGAGTGGATCTTGTGGGAGAACAACTCCATTTGGCTCACTAACTTCACACACCATCAGGCTTCCAAGCAGCTCTCAAGGAAACTCAGTTTTCACACTCTATGCTTAGTGCCCTTTGAGTGCATTATCTAGGAATGAACCTGGTAGAGCATTCCACACAAACGAATGCTCCACATGAGGGTTTCAGATGCCACCAACTCCACATTCTCAGGCAACTTCAGCGCCACAGCCGTTTTCAGATAGCCCTCAATGCAAAGGCTCTAGACGCAAATATTGGTGTGAGAGCTAATTCAATCAAGGAAACACTGCATGTTGGTGAAGGGCATATTGAAGAAGGATCAGCCGAGTGGTTCTTGTGGGAGAACAACTCCATTTGGCTCACTAACTTCACACACCATCAGGCTTCCAAGCAGCTCTCAAGGAAACTCAGTTTTCACACTCTATGCTTAGTGTCGTTTGAGTGCATTATCTAGGAATGAACCTGGTAGAGCATCCCACACAAACGAATGCTCCACATGCGGGTTTCACGTGCCACCATCTCCACATTCACAGGCAACTTCAGCGCCACAGCCATTTTCAGATAGCCCTCAATGCAAAGGCTCTAGACGCAAATATTGGTGTGAGAGCTAATTCAATCAAGGAAACACTGCATGTTGGTGAAGGGCATATTGAAGAAGGATCAGCCGAGTGGATCTTGTGGGAGAACAACTCCATTTGGCTCACTAACTTCACACACCATCAGGCTTCCAAGCAGCTCTCAAGGAAACTCAGTTTTCACACTCTATGCTTAGTGTCGTTTGAGTGCATTATCTAGGAATGAACCTGGTAGAGCATCCCACAAAAACGAATGCTCCACATGCGGGTTTCACATGCCACCAACTCCACATTCTCAGGCAACTTCAGCGCCACAGCCGTTTTCAGATAGCCCTCAATGCAAAGGCTCTAGACGCAAATATTGGTGTGAGAGCTAATTCAATCAAGGAAACACTGCATGTTGGTGAAGGGCATATTGAAGAAGGATCAGCCGAGTGGTTCTTGTGGGAGAACAACTCCATTTGGCTCACTAACTTCACACACCATCAGGCTTCCAAGCAGCTCTCAAGGAAACTCAGTTTTCACACTCTATGCTTAGTGCCCTTTGAGTGCATTATCTAGGAATGAACCTGGTAGAGCATTCCACACAAACGAATGCTCCACATGAGGGTTTCAGATGCCACCAACTCCACATTCTCAGGCAACTTCAGCGCCACAGCCGTTTTCAGATAGCCCTCAATGCAAAGGCTCTAGACGCAAATATTGGTGTGAGAGCTAATTCAATCAAGGAAACACTGCATGTTGGTGAAGGGCATATTGAAGAAGGATCAGCCGAGTGGTTCTTGTGGGAGAACAACTCCATTTGGCTCACTAACTTCACACACCATCAGGCTTCCAAGCAGCTCTCAAGGAAACTCAGTTTTCACACTCTATGCTTAGTGTCGTTTGAGTGCATTATCTAGGAATGAACCTGGTAGAGCATCCCACACAAACGAATGCTCCACATGCGGGTTTCACGTGCCACCATCTCCACATTCACAGGCAACTTCAGCGCCACAGCCATTTTCAGATAGCCCTCAATGCAAAGGCTCTAGACGCAAATATTGGTGTGAGAGCTAATTCAATCAAGGAAACACTGCATGTTGGTGAAGGGCATATTGAAGAAGGATCAGCCGAGTGGATCTTGTGGGAGAACAACTCCATTTGGCTCACTAACTTCACACACCATCAGGCTTCCAAGCAGCTCTCAAGGAAACTCAGTTTTCACACTCTATGCTTAGTGTCGTTTGAGTGCATTATCTAGGAATGAACCTGGTAGAGCATCCCACAAAAACGAATGCTCCACATGCGGGTTTCACATGCCACCAACTCCACATTCTCAGGCAACTTCAGCGCCACAGCCGTTTTCAGATAGCCCTCAATGCAAAGGCTCTAGACGCAAATATTGGTGTGAGAGCTAATTCAATCAAGGAAACACTGCATGTTGGTGAAGGGCATATTGAAGAAGGATCAGCCGAGTGGTTCTTGTGGGAGAACAACTCCATTTGGCTCACTAACTTCACACACCATCAGGCTTCCAAGCAGCTCTCAAGGAAACTCAGTTTTCACACTCTATGCTTAGTGCCCTTTGTATGGCTAGGACTGAAATGAACCTGGTAGAGCATCCCACACAAACGAATGCTTCACATGTGGGTTTCACATGCCACCAACTCCACATTCTCAGGCAACTTCAGCGCCACAGCCGTTTTCAGATAGCCCTCAATGCAAAGGCTCTAGACGCAAATATTGGTGTGAGAGCTAATTCAATCAAGGAAACACTGCATGTTGGTGAAGGACATATTGAAGAAGGATCAGCCGAGTGGTTCTTGTGGGAGAACAACTCCATTTGGCTCACTAACTTCACACACCATCAGGCTTCCAAGCAGCTCTCAAGGAAACTCAGTTTTCACACTCTATGCTTAGTGCCCTTTGAGTGCATTATCTAGGAATGAACCTGGTAGAGCATCCCACACAAACGAATGCTCCACATGCGGGTTTCACGTGTCACCATCTCCACAATCACAGGCAACTTCAGCGCCACAGCCGTTTTCAGATAGCCCTCAATGCAAAGGCTCTAGACGCAAATATTGGTGTGAGAGCTAATTCAATCAAGGAAACACTGCATGTTGGTGAAGGGCATATTGAAGAAGGATCAGCCGAGTGGATCTTGTGGGAGAACAACTCCATTTGGCTCACTAACTTCACACACCATCAGGCTTCCAAGCAGCTCTCAAGGAAACTCAGTTTTCACACTCTATGCTTAGTGCCCTTTGAGTGCATTATCTAGGAATGAACCTGGTAGAGCATTCCACACAAACGAATGCTCCACATGAGGGTTTCAGATGCCACCAACTCCACATTCTCAGGCAACTTCAGCGCCACAGCCGTTTTCAGATAGCCCTCAATGCAAAGGCTCTAGACGCAAATATTGGTGTGAGAGCTAATTCAATCAAGGAAACACTGCATGTTGGTGAAGGGCATATTGAAGAAGGATCAGCCGAGTGGTTCTTGTGGGAGAACAACTCCATTTGGCTCACTAACTTCACACACCATCAGGCTTCCAAGCAGCTCTCAAGGAAACTCAGTTTTCACACTCTTAGCTTAGTGCCCTTTGAGTGCATTATCTAGGAATGAACCTGGTAGAGCATCCCACAAAAACGAATGCTCCACATGCGGGTTTCACATGCCACCAACTCCACATTCACTGGCAACTTCAGCGCCACAGCCGTTTTCAGATAGCCCTCAATGCAAAGGCTCTAGACGCAAATATTGGTGTGAGAGCTAATTCAATCAAGGAAACACTGCATGTTGGTGAAGGGCATATTGAAGAAGGATCAGCCGAGTGGTTCTTGTGGGAGAACAACTCCATTTGGCTCACTAACTTCACACACCATCAGGCTTCCAAGCAGCTCTCAAGGAAACTCAGTTTTCACACTCTATGCTTAGTGCCCTTTGTATGGCTAGGACTGAAATGAACCTGGTAGAGCATCCCACACAAACAAATGCTTCACATGCGGGTTTCACATGCCACCAACTCCACATTCACAGGCAACTTCAGCGCCACAGCCGTTTTCAGATAGCCCTCAATGCAAAGGCTCTAGACGCAAATATTTTTTGAGAGCTAATTCAATTAAGGAAACACTGCATGTTGGTGAAGGGCATATTGAAGAAGGATCAGCCGAGTGGTTCTTGTGGGAGAACAACTCCATTTGGCTCACTAACTTCACACACCATCAGGCTTCCAAGCAGCTCTCAAGGAAACTCAGTTTTCACACTCTATGCTTAGTGCCCTTTGAGTGCATTATCTAGGAATGAACCTGGTAGAGCATCCCACACAAACGAATGCTCCACATGCGGGTTTCACGTGCCACCAACTCCACATTCACAGGCAACTTCAGCGCCACAGCCGTTTTCAGATAGCCCTCAATGCAAAGGCTCTAGACGCAAATATTGGTGTGAGAGCTAATTCAATCAAGGAAACACTGCATGTTGGTGAAGGGCATATTGAAGAAGGATCAGCCGAGTGGATCTTGTGGGAGAACAACTCCATTTGGCTCACTAACTTCACACACCATCAGGCTTCCAAGCAGCTCTCAAGGAAACTCAGTTTTCACACTCTATGCTTAGTGCCCTTTGAGTGCATTATCTAGGAATGAACCTGGTAGAGCATTCCACACAAACGAATGCTCCACATGAGGGTTTCAGATGCCACCAACTCCACATTCTCAGGCAACTTCAGCGCCACAGCCGTTTTCAGATAGCCCTCAATGCAAAGGCTCTAGACGCAAATATTGGTGTGAGAGCTAATTCAATCAAGGAAACACTGCATGTTGGTGAAGGGCATATTGAAGAAGGATCAGCCGAGTGGTTCTTGTGGGAGAACAACTCCATTTGGCTCACTAACTTCACACACCATCAGGCTTCCAAGCAGCTCTCAAGGAAACTCAGTTTTCACACTCTATGCTTAGTGTCGTTTGAGTGCATTATGTAGGAATGAACCTGGTAGAGCATCCCACACAAACGAATGCTCCACATGCGGGTTTCACGTGCCACCATCTCCACATTCACAGGCAACTTCAAGGCCACAGCCATTTTCAGATAGCCCTCAATGCAAAGGCTCTAGACGCAAATATTGGTGTGAGAGCTAATTCAATCAAGGAAACACTGCATGTTGGTGAAGGGCATATTGAAGAAGGATCAGCCGAGTGGATCTTGTGGGAGAACAACTCCATTTGGCTCACTAACTTCACACACCATCAGGCTTCCAAGCAGCTCTCAAGGAAACTCAGTTTTCACACTCTATGCTTAGTGCCCTTTGAGTGCATTATCTAGGAATGAACCTGGTAGAGCATCCCACACAAACGAATGCTCCACATGCGGGTTTCACATGCCACCAACTCCACATTCTCAGGCAACTTCAGCGCCACAGCCGTTTTCAGATAGCCCTCAATGCAAAGGCTCTAGACGCAAATATTGGTGTGAGAGCTAATTCAATCAAGGAAACACTGCATGTTGGTGAAGGGCATATTGAAGAAGGATCAGCCGAGTGGATCTTGTGGGAGAACAACTCCATTTGGACCACTATCTTCACACACCATCAGGCTTCCAAGCAGCTCTCAAGGAAACTCAGTTTTCACACTCTATGCTTAGTGCCCTTTGAGTGCATTATCTAGGAATGAACCTGGTAGAGCATCCCACACAAACGAATGCTCCACATGCGGGTTTCACATGCCACCAACTCCACATTCACAGGCAACTTCAGCGCAACAGCCGTTTTCAGATAGCCCTCAATGCAAAGGCTCTAGACGCAAATATTGGTGTGAGAGCTAATTCAATCAAGGAAACACTGCATGTTGGTGAAGGGCATATTGAAGAAGGATCAGCCGAGTGGATCTTGTGGGAGAACAACTCCATTTGGCTCACTAACTTCACACGCCATCAGGCTTCCTGGCAGCTCTCAAGGAAACACAGTTTTCAAACTCTATGCTTAGTGCCCTTTGAGTACATTATCTAGGAATGAACGTGGTAGAGCATCCCACACAAACGAATGCTCCACATGCGGGTTTCACATGCCACCAACTCCACATTCACAGGCAACTTCAGCGCCACAGCCGTTTTCAGATAGCCCTCAATGCAAAGGCTCTAGACGCAAATATTGGTGTGAGAGCTAATTCAATCAAGGGAACACTGCATGTTGGTGAAGGGCATATTGAAGAAGCATCAGCCGAGTGGATCTTGTGGGAGAACAACTCCATTTGGCTCACTAACTTCACACACCATCAGGCTTCCAAGCAGCTCTCAAGGAAACTCAGTTTTCACACTCTATGCTTAGTGCTATTTGTGTGCCTAGGACTGAAATGAAGCTTGGTCAGCATCCCACACAAACGAATGCTCCACATGCGGGTTTCACATGCCACCAACTCCACATTCACAGGCAACTTCAGCGCCACAGCCGTTTTCAGATAGCCCTCAATGCAAAGGCTCTAGACGCAAATATTGGTGTGAGAGCTAATTCAATCAAGGAAACACTGCATGTTGGTGAAGGGCATATTGAAGAAGGATCAGCCGAGTGGATCTTGTGGGAGAACAACTCCATTTGGCTCACTAACTTCACACACCATCAGGCTTCCAGGCAGCTCTCAAGGAAACTCAGTTTTCAAACTCTATGCTTAGTGCCCTTTGTGTATCTAGGACTGAAATGAAGCTTGGTGAGGATCCCACACAAACGAATGCTACACATGCGGGTTTCACATGCCACCAACTCCACATTCACAGGCAACTTCAGCGCCACAGTCGTTTTCAGATAGCCCTCAATGCAAAGGCTCTAGACGCAAATATTGGTGTGAGAGCTAATTCAATCAAGGAAACACTGCATGTTGGTGAAGGGCATATTGAAGAAGGATCAGCTGAGTGGTTCTTGTGGGAGAACAACTCCATTTGGCTCACTAACTTCACACACCATCAGGCTTCCAAGCAGCTCTCAAGGAAACTCAGTTTTCACACTCTATGCTTAGTGCCCTTTGAGTGCATTATCTAGGAATGAACCTGGTAGAGCATCCCACACAAACGAATGCTCCACATGCGGGTTTCACATGCCACCAACTCCACATTCACAGGCAACTTCAGCGCCACAGCCGTTTTCAGATAGCCCTCAATGCAAAGGCTCTAGACGCAAATATTGGTGTGAGAGCTAATTCAATCAAGGAAACACTGCATGTTGGTGAAGGGCATATTGAAGAAGGATCAGCCGAGTGGTTCTTGTGGGAGAACAACTCCATTTGGCTCACTAACTTCACACACCATCAGGCTTCCAAGCAGCTCTCAAGGAAACTCAGTTTTCACACTCTATGCTTAGTGTCGTTTGAGTGCATTATCTAGGAATGAACCTGGTAGAGCATCCCACACAAACGAATGCTCCACATGCGGGTTTCACGTGCCACCATCTCCACATTCACAGGCAACTTCAGCGCCACAGCCGTTTTCAGATAGCCCTCAATGCAAAGGCTCTAGACGCAAATATTGGTGTGAGAGCTAATTCAATCAAGGAAACACTGCATGTTGGTGAAGGGCATATTGAAGAAGGATCAGCCGAGTGGATCTTGTGGGAGAACAACTCCATTTGGCTCACTAACTTCACACACCATCAGGCTTCCAAGCAGCTCTCAAGGAAACTCAGTTTTCACACTCTATGCTTAGTGCCCTTTGAGTGCATTATCTAGGAATGAACCTGCTAGAGCATCCCACACAAACGAATGCTCCACATGCGGGTTTCACATGCCACCAACTCCACATTCTCAGGCAACTTCAGCGCCACAGCCGTTTTCAGATAGCCCTCAATGCAAAGGCTCTACACGCAAATATTGGTGTGAGAGCTAATTCAATCAAGGAAACACTGCATGTTGGTGAAGGGCATATTGAAGAAGGATCAGCCGAGTGGATCTTGTGGGAGAACAACTCCATTTGGCTCACTAACTTCACACACCATCAGGCTTCCAAGCAGCTCTCAAGGAAACTCAGTTTTCACACTCTATGCTTAGTGCCCTTTGAGTGCATTATCTAGGAATGAACCTGGTAGAGCATCCCACACAAACGAATGCTCCACATGTGGGTTTCACATGCCACCAACTCCACATTCTCAGGCAACTTCAGCGCCACAGCCGTTTTCAGATAGCCCTCAATGCAAAGGCTCTAGACGCAAATATTGGTGTGAGAGCTAATTCAATCAAGGAAACACTGCATGTTGGTGAAGGGCATATTGAAGAAGGATCAGCCGAGTGGTTCTTCTGGGAGAACAACTCCATTTGGCTCACTAACTTCACACACAATCAGGCTTCCAAGCAGCTCTCAAGGAAACTCAGTTTTCACACTCTATGTTTAGTGCCCTTTGAGTGCATTATCTAGGAATGAACCTGGTAGAGCATCCCACACAAACGAATGCTCCACATGTGGGTTTCACATGCCACCAACTCCACATTCTCAGGCAACTTCAGCGCCACAGCCGTTTTCAGATAGCCCTCATTGCAAAGGCTCTAGACGCAAATATTGGTGTGAGAGCTAATTCAATCAAGGAAACACTGCATGTTGGTGAAGGGCATATTGAAGAAGGATCAGCCGAGTGGTTCTTGTGGGAGAACAACTCCATTTGGCTCACTAACTTCACACACCATCAGGCTTCCAAGCAGCTCTCAAGGAAACTCAGTTTTCACACTCTATGCTTAGTGCCCTTTGAGTGCATTATCTAGGAATGAACCTGCTAGAGCATCCCACACAAACGAATGCTCCACATGCGGGTTTCACATGCCACCAACTCCACATTCTCAGGCAACTTCAGCGCCACAGCCGTTTTCAGATAGCCCTCAATGCAAAGGCTCTAGACGCAAATATTGGTGTGAGAGCTAATTCAATCAAGGAAACACTGCATGTTGGTGAAGGGCATATTGAAGAAGGATCAGCCGAGTGGATCTTGTGGGAGAACAACTCCATTTGGCTCACTAACTTCACACACCATCAGGCTTCCAAGCAGCTCTCAAGGAAACTCAGTTTTCACACTCTATGCTTAGTGCCCTTTGAGTGCATTATCTAGGAATGAACCTGGTAGAGCATCCCACACAAACGAATGCTCCACATGTGGGTTTCACATGCCACCAACTCCACATTCTCAGGCAACTTCAGCGCCACAGCCGTTTTCAGATAGCCCTCAATGCAAAGGCTCTAGATGCAAATATTGGTGTGAGAGCTAATTCAATCAAGGAAACACTGCATGTTGGTGAAGGGCATATTGAAGAAGGATCAGCCGAGTGGTTCTTGTGGGAGAACAACTCCATTTGGCTCACTAACTTCACACACCATCAGGCTTCCAAGCAGCTCTCAAGGAAACTCAGTTTTCACACTCTATGCTTAGTGCCCTTTGCGTGCATTATCTAGGAATGAACCTGGTAGAGCATCCCACACAAACGAATGCTCCACATGCGGGTTTCACATGCCACCAACTCCACATTCTCAGGCAACTTCAGCGCCACAGCCGTTTTCAGATAGCCCTCAATGCAAAGGCTCTAGACGCAAATATTTTTTGAGAGCTAATTCAATCAAGGAAACACTGCATGTTGGTGAAGGGCATATTGAAGAAGGATCAGCCGAGTGGATCTTGTGGGAGAACAACTCCATTTGGCTCCCTAACTTCACACACCATCAGGCTTCCAAGCAGCTCTCAAGGAAACTCAGTTTTCACACTCTATGCTTAGTGCCCTTTGAGTGCATTATCTAGGAATGAACCTGGTAGAGCATCCCACACAAACGAATGCTCCACATGCGGGTTTCACATGCCACCAACTCCACATTCTCAGGCAACTTCAGCGCCACAGCCGTTTTCAGATAGCCCTCATTGCAAAGGCTCTAGACGCAAATATTGGTGTGAGAGCTAATTCAATCAAGGAAACACTGCATGTTGGTGAAGGGCATATTGAAGAAGGATCAGCCGAGTGGATCTTGTGGGAGAACAACTCCATTTGGCTCCCTAACTTCACACACCATCAGGCTTCCAAGCAGCTCTCAAGGAAACTCAGTTTTCACACTCTATGCTTAGTGCCCTTTGTATGGCTAGGACTGAAATGAACCTGGTAGAGCATCCCACACAAACAAATGCTTCACATGCGGGTTTCACATGCCACCAACTCCACATTCAAAGGCAACTTCAGCGCCACAGCCGTTTTCAGATAGCCCTCAATGCAAAGGCTCTAGACGCAAATATTGGTGTGAGAGCTAATTCAATCAAGGAAACACTGCATGTTGGTGAAGGGCATATTGAAGAAGGATCAGCCGAGTGGTTCTTGTGGGAGAACAACTCCATTTAGCTCACTAACTTCACACACCATCAGGCTTCCAAGCAGCTCTCAAGGAAACTCAGTTTTCACACTCTATGCTTAGTGCCCTTTGAGTGCCTAGGACTGAAATGAAGCTTGGTGAGGATCCCAAACAAACGAATGCTCCACATGCGGGTTTCACATGCCACCAACTCCACATTCACAGGCAACTTCAGCGCCACAGCCGTTTTCAGATAGCCCTCAATGCAAAGGCTCTAGACGCAAATATTGGTGTGAGAGCTAATTCAATCAAGGAAACACTGCATGTTGGTGAAGGGCATATTGAAGAAGGATCAGCCGAGTGGATCTTGTGGGAGAACAACTCCATTTGGCTCCCTAACTTCACACACCATCAGGCTTCCAAGCAGCTCTCAAGGAAACTCAGTTTTCACACTCTATGCTTAGTGCCCTTTGAGTGCATTATCTAGGAATGAACCTGGTAGAGCATCCCACACAAACGAATGCTCCACATGCGGGTTTCACATGCCACCAACTCCACATTCACAGGCAACTTCAGCGCCACAGCCGTTTTCAGATAGCCCTCAATGCAAAGGCTCTAGACGCAAATATTGGTGTGAGAGCTAATTCAATCAAGGAAACACTGCATGTTGGTGAAGGGCATATTGAAGAAGGATCAGCCGAGTGGTTCTTGTGGGAGAACAACTCCATTTGGCTCACTAACTTCACACACCATCAGGCTCACAAGCAGCTCTCAAGGAAACTCAGTTTTCACACTCTATGCTTAGTGCCCTTTGTATGGCTAGGACTGAAATGAACCTGGTAGAGCATCCCACAAAAACGAATGCTCCACATGCGGGTTTCACATACCACCAACTCCACATTCACAGGCAACTTCAGCGCCACAGCCGTTTTCAGATAGCCCTCAATGCAAAGGCTCTAGACGCAAATATTGGTGTGAGAGCTAATTCAATCAAGGAAACACTGCATGTTGGTGAAGGGCATATTGAAGAAGGATCAGCCGAGTGGTTCTTGTGGGAGAACAACTCCATTTGGCTCACTAACTTCACACACCATCAGGCTTCCAAGCAGCTCTCAAGGAAACTCAGTTTTCACACTCTATGCTTAGTGCCCTTTGAGTGCCTAGGACTGAAATGAAGCTTGCAGAGCATCCAACACAAATGAAAGCTCTACATGCGGGGTCACATGCCACCAACTCCACATTCACAGGCAACTTCAGCGCCACAGCCGTTTTCAGATAGCCCTCAATGCAAAGGCTCTAGACGCAAATATTGGTGTGAGAGCTAATTCAATCAAGGAAACACTGCATGTTGGTGAAGGGCATATTGAAGAAGGATCAGCCGAGTGGATCTTGTGGGAGAACAACTCCATTTGGCTCCCTAACTTCACACACCATCAGGCTTCCAAGCAGCTCTCAAGGAAACTCAGTTTTCACACTCTATGCTTAGTGCCCTTTGAGTGCATTATCTAGGAATGAACCTGGTAGAGCATCCCACACAAACGAATGCTCCACATGCGGGTTTCACATGCCACCAACTGCACATTCACAGGCAACTTCAGCGCCACAGCCGTTTTCAGATAGCCCTCAATGCAAAGGCTCTAGACGCAAATATTGGTGTGAGAGCTAATTCAATCAAGGAAACACTGCATGTTGGTGAAGGGCATATTGAAGAAGGATCAGCCGAGTGGTTCTTGTGGGAGAACAACTCCATTTGGCTCACTAACTTCACACACCATCAGGCTTCCAAGCAGCTCTCAAGGAAACTCAGTTTTCACACTCTATGCTTAGTGCCCTTTGAGTGCCTAGGACTGAAATGAAGCTTGCAGAGCATCCAACACAAATGAAAGCTCTACATGCGGGTTTCACATGCCACCAACTCCACATTCACAGGCAACTTCAGCGCCACAGCCGTTTTCAGATAGCCCTCAATGCAAAGGCTCTAGACGCAAATATTGGTGTGAGAGCTAATTCAATCAAGGAAACACTGCATGTTGGTGAAGGGCATATTGAAGAAGGATCAGCCGAGTGGATCTTGTGGGAGAACAACTCCATTTGGCTCCCTAACTTCACACACCATCAGGCTTCCAAGCAGCTCTCAAGGAAACTCAGTTTTCACACTCTATGCTTAGTGCCCTTTGAGTGCATTATCTAGGAATGAACCTGGTAGAGCATCCCACACAAACGAATGCTCCACATGCGGGTTTCACATGCCACCAACTCCACATTCACAGGCAACTTCAGCGCCACAGCCGTTTTCAGATAGCCCTCAATGCAAAGGCTCTAGACGCAAATATTGGTGTGAGAGCTAATTCAATCAAGGAAACACTGCATGTTGGTGAAGGGCATATTGAAGAAGGATCAGCCGAGTGGTTCTTGTGGGAGAACAACTCCATTTGGCTCACTAACTTCACACACCATCAGGCTTCCAAGCAGCTCTCAAGGAAACTCAGTTTTCACACTCAATGCTTAGTGCCCTTTGAGTGCATTATCTAGGAATGAACCTGGTAGAGCATCCCACGCAAACGAATGCTCCACATGCGGGTTTCACATGCCACCAACTCCACATTCACAGGCAACTTCAGCGCCACAGCCGTTTTCAGATAGCCCTCAATGCAAAGGCTCTAGACGCATATATTGGTGTGAGAGCTAATTCAATCAAGGAAACACTGCATGTTGGTGAAGGGCATATTGAAGAAGGATCAGCCGAGTGGTTCTTGTGGGAGAACAACTCCATTTGGCTCACTAACTTCACACACCATCAGGCTTCCAAGCAGCTCTCAAGGAAACTCAGTTTTCACACTCTATGCTTAGTGCCCTTTGAGTGCCTAGGACTGAAATGAAGCTTGCAGAGCATCCAACACAAATGAAAGCTCTACATGCGGGTTTCACATGCCACCAACTCCACATTCACAGGCAACTTCAGCGCCACAGCCGTTTTCAGATAGCCCTCAATGCAAAGGCTCTAGACGCAAATATTGGTGTGAGAGCTAATTCAATCAAGGAAACACTGCATGTTGGTGAAGGGCACATTGAAGAAGGATCAGCCGAGTGGATCTTGTGGGAGAACAACTCCATTTGGCTCCCTAACTTCACACACCATCAGGCTTCCAAGCAGCTCTCAAGGAAACTCAGTTTTCACACTCTATGCTTAGTGCCCTTTGAGTGCATTATCTAGGAATGAACCTGGTAGAGCATCCCACACAAACGAATGCTCCACATGCGGGTTTCACATGCCACCAACTCCACATTCACAGGCAACTTCAGCGCCACAGCCGTTTTCAGATAGCCCTCAATGCAAAGGCTCTAGACGCAAATATTGGTGTGAGAGCTAATTCAATCAAGGAAACACTGCATGTTGGTGAAGGGCATATTGAAGAAGGATCAGCCGAGTGGTTCTTGTGGGAGAACAACTCCATTTGGCTCACTAACTTCACACACCATCAGGCTCACAAGCAGCTCTCAAGGAAACTCAGTTTTCACACTCTATGCTTAGTGCCCTTTGTATGGCTAGGACTGAAATGAACCTGGTAGAGCATCCCACAAAAACGAATGCTCCACATGCGGGTTTCACATACCACCAACTCCACATTCACAGGCAACTTCAGCGCCACAGCCGTTTTCAGATAGCCCTCAATGCAAAGGCTCTAGACGCAAATATTGGTGTGAGAGCTAATTCAATCAAGGAAACACTGCATGTTGGTGAAGGGCATGTTGAAGAAGGATCAGCCGAGTTGTTCTTGTGGGAGAACAACTCCATTTGGCTCACTAACTTCACACACCATCAGGCTTCCAAGCAGCTCTCCAGGAAACTCAGTTTTCACACTCTATGCTTAGTGCCCTTTGTATGGCTAGGACTGAAATGAACCTGGTAGAGCATCCCACACAAACAAATGCTCCACATGCGGGTTTCACATGCCACCAACTCCACATTCACAGGCAACTTCAGCGCCACAGCCGTTTTCAGATAGCCCTCAATGCAAAGGCTCTAGACGCAAATATTGGTGTGAGAGCTAATTCAATCAAGGAAACACTGCATGTTGGTGAAGGGCATATTGAAGAAGGATCAGCCGAGTGGATCTTGTGGGAGAACAACTCCATTTGGCTCACTAACTTCACACACCATCAGGCTTCCAAGCAGCTCTCAAGGAAACTCAGTTTTCACACTCTATGCTTAGTGCCCTTTGAGTGCATTATCTAGGAATGAACCTGGTAGAGCATCCCACACAAACGAATGCTCCACATGCGGGTTTCACATGCCACCAACTCCACATTCACAGGCAACTTCAGCGCCACAGCCGTTTTCAGATAGCCCTCAATGCAAAGGCTCTAGACGCAAATATTGGTGTGAGAGCTAATTCAATCAAGGAAACACTGCATGTTGGTGAAGGGCATATTGAAGAAGGATCAGCCGAGTGGATCTTGTGGGAGAACAACTCCATTTGGCTCCCTAACTTCACACACCATCAGGCTTCCAAGCAGCTCTCAAGGAAACTCAGTTTTCACACTCTATGCTTAGTGCCCTTTGAGTGCATTATCTAGGAATGAACCTGGTAGAGCATCCCACACAAACGAATGCTCCACATGCGGGTTTCACATGCCACCAACTCCACATTCACAGGCAACTTCAGCGCCACAGCCGTTTTCAGATAGCCCTCAATGCAAAGGCTCTAGACGCAAATATTGGTGTGAGAGCTAATTCAATCAAGGAAACACTGCATGTTGGTGAAGGGCATATTGAAGAATGATCAGCCGAGTGGTTCTTGTGGGAGAACAACTCCATTTAGCTCACTAACTTCACACACCATCAGGCTTCCAAGCAGCTCTCAAGGAAACTCAGTTTTCACACTTTATGCTTAGTGCCCTTTGTGTGCCTAGGACTGAAATGAAGCTTGGTGAGGATCCCAAACAAACGAATGCTCCACATGCGCGTTTCACATGCCACCAACTCCACATTCACAGGCAACTTCAGCGCCACAGCCGTTTTCAGATAGCCCTCAATGCAAAGGCTCTAGACGCAAATATTGGTGTGAGAGCTAATTCAATCAAGGAAACACTGCATGTTGGTGAAGGGCATATTGAAGAAGGATCAGCCGAGTGGTTCTTGTGGGAGAACAACTCCATTTGGCTCACTAACTTAACACACCATCAGGCTTCCAAGCAGCTCTCCAGGAAACTCAGTTTTCACACTCTATGCTTAGTGCCCTTTGAGTGCATTATCTAGGAATGAACCTGGTAGAGCATCCCACACAAGCGAATGCTCCACATGCGGGTTTCACGTGCCACCATCTCCACATTCACAGGCAACTTCAGCGCCACAGCCGTTTTCAGATAGCCCTCAATGCAAAGGCTCTAGACGCAAATATTGGTGTGAGAGCTAATTCAATCAAGGAAACACTGCATGTTGGTGAAGGGCATATTGAAGAAGGATCAGCCGAGTGGATCTTGTGGGAGAACAACTCCATTTGGCTCACTAACTTCACACACCATCAGGCTTCCAAGCAGCTCTCAAGGAAACTCAGTTTTCACACTCTATGCTTAGTGCCCTTTGAGTGCATTATCTAGGAATGAACCTGGTAGAGCATCCCACACAAACGAATGCTCCACATGCGGTTTTCACATGCCACCAACTCCACATTCTCAGGCAACTTCAGCGCCACAGCCGTTTTCAGATAGCCCTCAATGCAAAGGCTCTAGACGCAAATATTGGTGTGAGAGCTAATTCAATCAAGGAAACACTGCATGTTGGTGAAGGGCATATTGAGGAAGGATCAGCCGAGTGGTTCTTGTGGGAGAACAACTCCATTTGGCTCACTAACTTCACACACCATCAGGCTTCCAAGCAGCTCTCAAGGAAACTCAGTTTTCACACTCTATGCTTAGTGCCCTTTGAGTGCATTATCTAGGAATGAACCTGGTAGAGCATCCCACAAAAACGAATGCTCCACATGCGGGTTTCACATGCCACCAACTCCACATTCTCAGGCAACTTCAGCGCCACAGCCGTTTTCAGATAGCCCTCAATGCAAAGGCTCTAGACGCAAATATTTTTTGAGAGCTAATTCAATCAAGGAAACACTGCATGTTGGTGAAGGGCATATTGAAGAAGGATCAGCCGAGTGGATCTTGTGGGAGAACAACTCCATTTGGCTCCCTAACTTCACACACCATCAGGCTTCCAAGCAGCTCTCAAGGAAACTCAGTTTTCACACTCTATGCTTAGTGCCCTTTGAGTGCATTATCTAGGAATGAACCTGGTAGAGCATCCCACACAAACGAATGCTCCACATGCGGGTTTCACATGCCACCAACTCCACATTCACAGGCAACTTCAGCGCCACAGCCGTTTTCAGATAGCCCTCAATGCAAAGGCTCTAGACGCAAATATTGGTGTGAGAGCTAATTCAATCAAGGAAACACTGCATGTTGGTGAAGGGCATATTGAAGAAGGATCAGCCGAGTGGTTCTTGTGGGAGAACAACTCCATTTGGCTCACTAACTTCACACACCATCAGGCTTCCAAGCAGCTCTCAAGGAAACTCAGTTTTCACACTCTATGCTTAGTGCCCTTTGAGTGCCTAGGACTGAAATGAAGCTTGGTGAGGATCCCAAACAAACGAATGCTCCACAAGCGGGTTTCACATGCCACCAACTCCACATTCACAGGCAACTTCAGCGCCACAGCCGTTTTCAGATAGCCCTCAATGCAAAGGCTCTAGACGCAAATATTGGTGTGAGAGCTAATTCAATCAAGGAAACACTGCATGTTGGTGAAGGGCATATTGAAGAAGGATCAGCCGAGTGGATCTTGTGGGAGAACAACTCCATTTGGCTCACTAACTTCACACACCATCAGGCTTCCAAGCAGCTCTCAAGGAAACTCAGTTTTCACACTCTATGCTTAGTGCCCTTTGAGTGCATTATCTAGGAATGAACCTGGTAGAGCATCCCACACAAACGAATGCTCCACATGCGGGTTTCACATGCCACCAACTCCACATTCACAGGCAACTTCAGCGCCACAGCCGTTTTCAGATAGCCCTCAATGCAAAGGCTCTAGACGCAAATATTGGTGTGAGAGCTAATTCAATCAAGGAAACACTGCATGTTGGTGAAGGGCATATTGAAGAATGATCAGCCGAGTGGTTCTTGTGGGAGAACAACTCCATTTAGCTCACTAACTTCACACACCATCAGGCTTCCAAGCAGCTCTCAAGGAAACTCAGTTTTCACACTTTATGCTTAGTGCCCTTTGTGTGCCTAGGACTGAAATGAAGCTTGGTGAGGATCCCAAACAAACGAATGCTCCACAAGCGCGTTTCACATGCCACCAACTCCACATTCACAGGCAACTTCAGCGCCACAGCCGTTTTCAGATAGCCCTCAATGCAAAGGCTCTAGACGCAAATATTGGTGTGAGAGCTAATTCAATCAAGGAAACACTGCATGTTGGTGAAGGGCATATTGAAGAAGGATCAGCCGAGTGGTTCTTGTGGGAGAACAACTCCATTTGGCTCACTAACTTCACACACCATCAGGCTTCCAAGCAGCTCTCCAGGAAACTCAGTTTTCACACTCTATGCTTAGTGCCCTTTGAGTGCATTATCTAGGAATGAACCTGGTAGAGCATCCCACACAAGCGAATGCTCCACGTGCGGGTTTCACATGCCACCAACTCCACATTCTCAGGCAACTTCAGCGCCACAGCCGTTTTCAGATAGCCCTCAATGCAAAGGCTCTAGACGCAAATATTGGTGTGAGAGCTAATTCAATCAAGGAAACACTGCATGTTGGTGAAGGGCATATTGAAGAAGGATCAGCCGAGTGGTTCTTGTGGGAGAACAACTCCATTTGGCTCACTAACTTCACACACAATCAGGCTTCCAAGCAGCTCTCAAGGAAACTCAGTTTTCACACTCTATGCTTAGTGCCCTTTGAGTGCATTATCTAGGAATGAACCTGGTAGAGCATTCCACACAAACGAATGCTCCACATGCGGGTTTCACATGCCACCAACTCCACATTCGCAGGCAACTTCAGCGACACAGCCGTTTTCAGATAGCCCTCAATGCAAAGGCTCTAGACGCAAATATTGGTGTGAGAGCTAATTCAATCAAGGAAACACTGCATGTTGGTGAAGAGCATATTGAAGAAGGATCAGCCGAGTGGTTCTTGTGGAGAACAACTACATTTGGCTCACTAACTTCACACACCATCAGGCTTCCAAGCAGCTCTCAAGGAAATTCAGTTTCACACTCTATGATTAGTGCCCTTTGTATGGCTAGGACTGAAATGAACCTGGTAGAGCAATCCCACAAAAACGAATGCTCCACATGCGGGTTTCACATGCCACCAACTCCACATTCACTGGCAACTTCAGCGCCACAGCCGTTTTCAGATAGCCCTCAATGCAAAGGCTCTAGACGCAAATATTGGTGTGAGAGCTAATTCAATCAAGGAAACACTGCATGTTGGTGAAGAGCATATTGAAGAAGGATCAGCCGAGTGGTTCTTGTGGGAGAACAACTCCATTTGGCTCACTAACTTCACACACCATCAGGCTTCCAAGCAGCTCTCAAGGAAATTCAGTTTTCACACTCTATGCTTAGTGCCCTTTGTATGGCTAGGACTGAAATGAACCTGGTAGAGCATCCCACAAAAACGAATGCTCCACATGCGGGTTTCACATGCCACCAACTCCACATTCACTGGCAACTTCAGCGCCACAGCCGTTTTCAGATAGCCCTCAATGCAAAGGCTCTAGACGCAAATATTGGTGTGAGAGCTAATTCAATCAAGGAAACACTGCATGTTGGTGAAGGGCATATTGAAGAAGGATCAGCCGAGTGGTTCTTGTGGGAGAACAACTCCATTTGGCTCACTAACTTCACACACCATCAGGCTTCCAAGCAGCTCTCAAGGAAACTCAGTTTTCACACTCCTATGCTTAGTGCCCTTTGAGTGCCTAGGACTGAAATGAAGCTTGGTGAGGATCCCAAACAAACGAATGCTCCACAAGCGGGTTTCACATGCCACCAACTCCACATTCACAGGCAACTTCAGCGCCACAGCCGTTTTCAGATAGCCCTCAATGCAAAGGCTCTAGACGCAAATATTGGTGTGAGAGCTAATTCAATCAAGGAAACACTGCATGTTGGTGAAGGGCATATTGAAGAAGGATCAGCCGAGTGGATCTTGTGGGAGAACAACTCCATTTGGCTCACTAACTTCACACACCATCAGGCTTCCAAGCAGCTCTCAAGGAAACTCAGTTTTCACACTCTATGCTTAGTGCCCTTTGAGTGCATTATCTAGGAATGAACCTGGTAGAGCATCCCACACAAACGAATGCTCCACATGCGGGTTTCACATGCCACCAACTCCACATTCACAGGCAACTTCAGCGCCACAGCCGTTTTCAGATAGCCCTCAATGCAAAGGCTCTAGACGCAAATATTGGTGTGAGAGCTAATTCAATCAAGGAAACACTGCATGTTGGTGAAGGGCATATTGAAGAATGATCAGCCGAGTGGTTCTTGTGGGAGAACAACTCCATTTAGCTCACTAACTTCACACACCATCAGGCTTCCAAGCAGCTCTCAAGGAAACTCAGTTTTCACACTCTATGCTTAGTGCCCTTTGTGTGCCTAGGACTGAAATGAAGCTTGGTGAGCATCCCAAACAAACGAATGCTCCACAAGCGGGTTTCACATGCCACCTACTCCACATTCACAGGCAACTTCAGCGCCACAGCCGTTTTCAGATAGCCCTCAATGCAAAGGCTCTAGACGCAAATATTGGTGTGAGAGCTAATTCAATCAAGGAAACACTGCATGTTGGTGAAGGGCATATTGAAGAAGGATCAGCCGAGTGGTTCTTGTGGGAGAACAACTCCATTTGGCTCACTAACTTCACACACCATCAGGCTTCCAAGCAGCTCTCAAGGAAACTCAGTTTTCACACTCTATGCTTAGTGCCCTTTGAGTGCATTATCTAGGAATGAACCTGGTAGAGCATCCCACACAAGCGAATGCTCCACGTGCGGGTTTCACATGCCACCAACTCCACATTCTCAGGCAACTTCAGCGCCACAGCCGTTTTCAGATAGCCCTCAATGCAAAGGCTCTAGACGCAAATATTGGTGTGAGAGCTAATTCAATCAAGGAAACACTGCATGTTGGTGAAGGGCATATTGAAGAAGGATCAGCCGAGTGGTTCTTGTGGGAGAACAACTCCATTTGGCTCACTAACTTCACACAACATCAGGCTTCCAAGCAGCTCTCAAGGAAACTCAGTTTTCACACTCTATGCTTAGTGCCCTTTGAGTGCCTAGGACTGAAATGAAGCTTGCAGAGCATCCCACACAAATGAAAGCTCTACATGCGGGTTTCACATGACACCAACTCCACATTCACAGGCAACTTCAGCGCCACAGCCGTTTTCAGATAGCCCTCAATGCAAAGGCTCTAGACGCAAATATTGGTGTGAGAGCTAATTCAATCAAGGAAACACTGCATGTTGGTGAAGGGCATATTGAAGAAGGATCAGCCGAGTGGTTCTTGTGGGAGAACAACTCCATTTGGCTCACTAACTTCACACACCATCAGGCTTCCAAGCAGCTCTCCAGGAAACTCAGTTTTCACACTCTATGCTTAGTGCCCTTTGAGTGCATTATCTAGGAATGAACCTGGTAGAGCATCCCACACAAGCGAATGATCCACAAGCGGGTTTCACATGCCACCAACTCCACATTCTCAGGCAACTTCAGCGCCACAGCCGTTTTCAGATAGCCCTCAATGCAAAGGCTCTAGACGCAAATATTGGTGTGAGAGCTAATTCAATCAAGGAAACACTGCATGTTGGTGAAGGGCATATTGAAGAAGGATCAGCCGAGTGGTTCTTGTGGGAGAACAACTCCATTTGGCTCACTAACTTCACACACAATCAGGCTTCCAAGCAGCTCTCAAGGAAACTCAGTTTTCACACTCTATGCTTAGTGCCCTTTGAGTGCATTATCTAGGAATGAACCTGGTAGAGCATTCCACACAAACGAATGCTCCACATGCGGGTTTCACATGCCACCAACTCCACATTCTCAGGCAACTTCAGCGCCACAGCCGTTTTCAGATAGCCCTCAATGCAAAGGCTCTAGACGCAAATATTGGTGTGAGAGCTAATTCAATCAAGGAAACACTGCATGTTGGTGAAGAGCATATTGAAGAAGGATCAGCCGAGTGGTTCTTGTGGGAGAACAACTCCATTTGGCTCACTAACTTCACACACCATCAGGCTTCCAAGCAGCTCTCAAGGAAATTCAGTTTCACACTCTATGATTAGTGCCCTTTGTATGGCTAGGACTGAAATGAACCTGGTAGAGCATCCCACAAAAACGAATGCTCCACATGCGGGTTTCACATGCCACCAACTCCACATTCACTGGCAACTTCAGCGCCACAGCCGTTTTCAGATAGCCCTCAATGCAAAGGCTCTTGACGCAAATATTGGTGTGAGAGCTAATTCAATCAAGGAAACACTGCATGTTGGTGAAGGGCATATTGAAGAAGGATCAGCCGAGTGGTTCTTGTGGGAGAACAACTCCATTTGGCTCACTAACTTCACTCACCATCAGGCTTCCAAGCAGCTCTCAAGGAACTCAGTTTTCACACTCTATGCTTAGTGCCCTTTGTATGGCTAGGACTGAAATGAACCTGGTAGAGCATCCCACACAAACAAATGCTTCACATGCGGGTTTCACATGCCACCAACTCCACATTCTCAGGCAACTTCAGCGCCACAGCCGTTTTCAGATAGCCCTCAATGCAAAGGCTCTAGACGCAAATATTGGTGTGAGAGCTAATTCAATCAAGGAAACACTGCATGTTGGTGAAGGGCATATTGAAGAAGGATCAGCCGAGTGGTTCTTGTGGGAGAACAACTCCATTTGGCTCACTAACTTCACACACCATCAGGCTTCCAAGCAGCTCTCAAGGAAACTCAGTTTTCACACTCTATGCTTAGTGCCCTTTGAGTGCCTAGGACTGAAATGAAGCTTGGTGAGGATCCCAAACAAACGAATGCTCCACAAGCGGGTTTCACATGCCACCAACTCCACATTCACAGGCAACTTCAGCGCCACAGCCGTTTTCAGATAGCCCTCAATGCAAAGGCTCTAGACGCAAATATTGGTGTGAGAGCTAATTCAATCAAGGAAACACTGCATGTTGGTGAAGGGCATATTGAAGAAGGATCAGCCGAGTGGATCTTGTGGGAGAACAACTCCATTTGGCTCACTAACTTCACACACCATCAGGCTTCCAAGCAGCTCTCAAGGAAACTCAGTTTTCACACTCTATGCTTAGTGCCCTTTGAGTGCATTATCTAGGAATGAACCTGGTAGAGCATCCCACACAAACGAATGCTCCACATGCGGGTTTCACATGCCACCAACTCCACATTCACAGGCAACTTCAGCGCCACAGCCGTTTTCAGATAGCCCTCAATGCAAAGGCTCTAGACGCAAATATTGGTGTGAGAGCTAATTCAATCAAGGAAACACTGCATGTTGGTGAAGGGCATATTGAAGAATGATCAGCCGAGTGGTTCTTGTGGGAGAACAACTCCATTTAGCTCACTAACTTCACACACCATCAGGCTTCCAAGCAGCTCTCAAGGAAACTCAGTTTTCACACTCTATGCTTAGTGCCCTTTGTGTGCCTAGGACTGAAATGAAGCTTGGTGAGCATCCCAAACAAACGAATGCTCCACAGCGGTTTCACATGCCACCAACTCCACATTCACAGGCAACTTCAGCGCCACAGCCGTTTTCAGATAGCCCTCAATGCAAAGGCTCTAGACGCAAATATTGGTGTGAGAGCTAATTCAATCAAGGAAACACTGCATGTTGGTGAAGGGCATATTGAAGAAGGATCAGCCGAGTGGTTCTTGTGGGAGAACAACTCCATTTGGCTCACTAACTTAACACACCATCAGGCTTCCAAGCAGCTCTCAAGGAAACTCAGTTTTCACACTCTATGCTTAGTGCCCTTTGAGTGCATTATCTAGGAATGAACCTGGTAGAGCATCCCACACAAGCGAATGCTCCACATGCGGGTTTCACATGCCACCAACTCCACATTCACAGGCAACTTCAGCGCCACAGCCGTTTTCAGATAGCCCTCAATGCAAAGGCTCTAGACGCAAATATTGGTGTGAGAGCTAATTCAATCAAGGAAACACTGCATGTTGGTGAAGGGCATATTGAAGAAGGATCAGCCGAGTGGTTCTTGTGGGAGAACAACTCCATTTGGCTCACTAACTTCACACACCATCAGGCTTCCAAGCAGCTCTCAAGGAAACTCAGTTTTCACACTCTATGCTTAGTGCCCTTTGAGTGCATTATCTAGGAATGAACCTGGTAGAGCATCCCACACAAACGAATGCTCCACATGCGGGTTTCACATGCCACCAACTCCACATTCTCAGGCAACTTCAGCGCCACAGCCGTTTTCAGATAGCCGTCAGTGCAAAGGCTCTAGACGCAAATATTGGTGTGAGAGCTAATTCAATCAAGGAAACACTGCATGTTGGTGAAGGGCATATTGAAGAAGGATCAGCCGAGTGGTTCTTGTGGGAGAACAACTCATTTGGCTCACTAACTTCACACAAGATTAGGATTCCAAGCAGCTCTCAAGTAAACTCAGTTTTCACACTGTATGCTTAGTGCCCTTTGAGTGCATTATCTAGGAATGAACCTGGTAGAGCATCCCACACAAACGAATGCTCCACATGCGGGTTTCACATGCCACCAACTCCACATTCACAGGCAACTTCAGCGCCACAGCCGTTTTCAGATAGCCCTCAATGCAAAGGCTCTAGACGCAAATATTGGTGTGAGAGATAATTCAATCAAAGAAACACTGCATGTTGGTGAAGGGCATATTGAAGAAGGATCAGCCGAGTGGTTCTTGTGGGAGAACAACTCCATTTGGCTCACTAACTTCACACAAGATAAGGATTCCAAGCAGCTCTCAAGGAAACTCAGTTTTCACACTCTATGCTTAGTGCCCTTTGAGTGCATTATCTAGGAATGAACCTGGTAGAGCATCCCACACAAACGAATGCTCCACATGCGGGTTTCACATGCCACCAACTCCGCATTCTCAGGCAACTTCAGCGCCACAGCCGTTTTCAGATAGCCCTCAATGCAAAGGCTCTAGACGCAAATATTGGTGTGAGAGCTAATTCAATCAAGGAAACACTGCATGTTGGTGAAGGGCATATTGAAGAAGGATCAGCCGAGTGGTTCTTGTGGGAGAACAACTCCATTTGGCTCACTAACTTCACACATCATCAGGCTTCCAAGCAGCTCTCAAGGAAAGTCAGTTTTTACACTCTATGCTTAGTGCCCTTTGAGTGCATTATCTAGGAATGAACCTGGTAGAGCATCCCACACAAACGAATGCTCCACGTGCGGGTTTCACATGCCACAAACTCCACATTCTCAGGCAACTTCAGCGCCACAGCTGTTTTCAGATAGCCCTCAATGCAAAGACTCTAGATGCAAATATTGGTGTGAGAGCTAATTCAATCAAGGAAACACTGCATGTTGGTGAAGGGCATATTGAAGAAGGATCAGCCGAGTGGTTCTTGTGGGAGACCAACTCCATTTGGCTCACTAACTTCACACACCGTCAGGCTTCCAAGCAGCTCTCAAGGAAACTGAGGTTTCACACTCTATGCTTAGTGCCCTTTGAGTGCCTAGGACTGAAATGAAGCTTGGTGTGCATCCCACACAAACGAATGCTCCACATGCGGGTTTCACATGCCAAAAACTCCACATTCACAGGCAACTTCAGCGCCACAGCTGTTTTCAGATAGCCCTCAATGCAAAGACTCTAGATGCAAATATTGGTGTGAGAGCTAATTCAATCAAGGAAACACTGCATGTTGATGAAGGGCATATTGAAGAAGGATCAGCCGAATGGTTATTGTGGGAGAACAACTCAATTTGGCTCACTAACTTCACCCTCCATCAGGCTTCCAAGCAGATCTCAAGGAAACTCAGTTTTCACACTCTATGCTTAGTGCCCTTTGAGTGCCTAGGACTGAATGAAGCTTGGTGAGCATCCCACACAAACGAATGCTCCACATGCGGGTTTCACATGCCACCAACTCCACATTCTCAGGCAACTTCAGCGCCACAGCTGTTTTCAGATAGCCCTCAATGCACAGACTCTAGATGCAAATATTGTGTGAGAGCTAATTCAATCAAGGAAACACTGCATGTTGATGAAGGGTATATTGAAGAAGGATCAGCCGAGTGGTTCTTGTGGGAGAACAACTCCATTTGGCTCACTAACTTCACACACCGTCAGGCTTCCAAGCAGCTCTCAAGGAAACTCAGGTTTCACACTCTATGCTTAGTGCCCTTTGAGTGCCTAGGACTGAAATGAAGCTTGGTGAGCATTCCAGATAAACGAAAGCTTCACATGCGGGTTTCACATGCCACCAACTCCACATTCTCAGGCAACTTCAGCGCCACAGCCGTTTTCAGATAGCCCTCAATGCAAACGCTCTAGACGCAAATATTGGTGTGAGAGCTAATTCAATCAAGGAAACACTGCATGTTGGTGAAGGGCATATTGAAGAAGGATCAGCCGAGTGGTTCTTGTGGGAGAACAGCTCCATTTGGCTCACTAACTTCACACGCCATCAGGCTTCTAAGCAGCTCTCAAGGAAAGTCAGTTTTTACACTCTATGCTTAGTGCCCTTTGAGTGCATTATCTAGGAATGAACCTGGTAGAGCACCCCACACAAACGAATGCTCCACATGCGGGTTTCACATGCCACCAACTCCACATTCTCAGGCAACTTCAGCGCCACAGCCGTTTTCAGATAGCCGTCAGTGCAAAGGCTCTAGACGCAAATATTGGTGTGAGAGCTAATTCAATCAAGGAAACACTGCATGTTGGTGAAGGGCATATTGAAGAAGGATCAGCCGAGTGGTTCTTGTAGGAGAACTACTCCATTTGGCTCACTAACTTCTCCCACCATCAGGCTTCCAAGCAGCTCTCAAGGAAACTCAGTTTTCACACTGTATGCTTAGTGCCCTTTGAGTGCATTATCTAGCAATGAACCTGGTAGAGCATCCCACACAAACGAATGCTCCACATGCGGGTTTCACATGCCACCAACTCCACATTCTCAGGCAGCTTCAGCGCCACAGCCGTTTTCAGATAGCCCTCAATGCAAAGGGTCTAGACGCAAATATTGGTGTGAGAGCTAATTCAATCAAGGAAACACTGCATGTTGGTGAAGGGCATATTGAAGAAGGATCAGCCGAGTGGTTCTTGTGGGAGAACAACTCCATTTGGCTCACTAACTTCACACAAGATCAGGATTCCAAGCAGCTCTCAAGGAAACTCAGTTTTCACACTCTATGCTTAGTGCCCTTTGAGTGCATTATCTAGGAATATGAACCTGGTAGAGCATCCCACACAAACGAATGCTCCACATGCGGGTTTCACATGCCACCAACTCCACATTCTCAGGCAGCTTCAGCGCCACAGCCGTTTTCAGATAGCCCTCAATGCAAAGGCTCTAGACGCAAATATTGGTGTGAGAGCTAATTCAATCAAGGAAACACTGCATGTTGGTGAAGGGCATATTGAAGAAGGATCAGCCGAGTGGTTCTTGTGGGAGAACAACTCCATTTGGCTCACTAACTTCACACAAGATTAGGATTCCAAGCAGCTCTCAAGTAAACTCAGTTTTCACACTGTATGCTTAGTGCCCTTTGAGTGCATTATCTAGGAATGAACCTGGTAGAGCATCCCACACAAACGAATGCTCCACGTGCGGGTTTCACATGCCACAAACTCCACATTCTCAGGCAACTTCAGCGCCACAGCCGTTTTCAGATAGCCCTCAATGCAAAGGCTCTAGACGCAAATATTGGTGTGAGAGCTAATTCAATCAAGGAAACACTGCATGTTGGTGAAGGGCATATTGAAGAAGGATCAGCCGAGTGGTTGTTGTGGGAGAACAACTCCATTTGGCTCACTAACTTCACACAAGATCAGGCTTCCAAGCAGCTCTCAAGGAAACTCAGTTTTCACACTCTATGCTTAGTGCCCTTTGAGTGCCTAGGACTGAAATGAAGCTTGGTGTGCATCCCACACAAACGAATGCTCCACATGCGGGTTTCACATGCCAAAAACTCCACATTCACAGGCAACTTCAGCGCCACAGCTGTTTTCAGATAGCCCTCAATGCAAAGACTCTAGATGCAAATATTGGTGTGAGAGCTAATTCAATCAAGGAAACACTGCATGTTGATGAAGGGCATATTGAAGAAGGATCAGCCGAGTGGTTCTTGTGGGAGAACAACTCCATTTGGCTCACTAAATTCACCCAACATCAAGGCTTCCAAGCAGCTCTCAAGGAAACTCAGTTTTCACACTCTATGCTTAGTGCCCTTTGAGTGCATTATCTAGGAATGAACCTGGTAGAGCATCCCACACAAACGAATGCTCCACATGCGGGTTTCACATGCCACCAACTCCACATTCACAGGCAACTTCAGCGCCACAGCCGTTTTCAGATAGCCCTCAATGCAAAGGCTCTAGACGCAAATATTGGTGTGAGAGCTAATTCAATCAAGGAAACACTGCATGTTGGTGAAGGGCATATTGAAGAAGGATCAGCCGAGTGGTTCTTGTGGGAGAACAGCTCCATTTGGCTCACTAACTTCACACGCCATCAGGCTTCTAAGCAGCTCTCAAGGAAACTCAGTTTTCACACTCTGTGCTTAGTGCCCTTTGAGTGCATTATCTAGGAATGAACCTGGTAGAGCATCCCACACAAACGAATGCTCCACATGCGGGTTTCACATGCCACCAACTCCACATTCACAGGCAACTTCAGCGCCACAGCCGTTTTCAGATAGCCCTCAATGCAAAGGCTCTAGACGCAAATATTGGTGTGAGAGCTAATTCAATCAAGGAAACACTGCATGTTGATGAAGGGTATATTGAAGAAGGATCAGCCGAGTGGTTCTTGTGGGAGAACAACTCCATTTGGCTCACTAACTTCACACACCATCAGGCTTCCAAGCAGCTCTCAAGGAAAATCAGTTTTCACACTCTATGA